>NC_084748.1:31528384-31828384 GCF_033978785.1 Entelurus aequoreus
TATATATATATATATATATATATGTGTGTGTGTGTATATATATATAAGCATATATATATATATATGTGTATATATATATATATACTGTGTATATATATGTGTATGTCCAACCTATAGACATGTGTACAGTTCTATGAACATAGTCATTCCATTACCTTCGCTGTGTCTAAGGCCTTCACCTTTGCAGCCGCTCGTTTCTTTTCAAATAGTTAATCGGAAGTACAGCTGTGACATTTTTTAAACTATTAGAAGTCAAGTAGGGGCAATAGTCATGTGATGTGCGTGGTCATAGTGTGGGCCAGGTTGCGGTGAAGCGGGTTGACATGAATGGGGAGCTGGACTCTGTGTAAGTCCAAAGGCCTGACCTTTTCTTTAGGACTTCTCTTTGATTGGAAAGTGATGTCTGGGTAATTCATGGTGTGAAGTAATGGCAGCTTGTCACATCCCTCGGTCCTGCGTTCTTAGATTTCACTCGCAGCACATGTCACGGTCAGAATAGCGATACATCTCTTTGCAGCATTCCTGTATCTTGAGCTTTGTACCGAAAACAATACTTCTTTTGTCTGGATTACTTTGAATCCTTTCTCTGTTTGAGAACAATGAGACAAGCCACTGGATAGCAAGTCTGGGCGCTAGAACGTCAGCAACAGTGCCAGGAGCTCTGAGGTCAGACCCACACTGTCCGCTTGACCTCTTCAACATGGTGGACAAAGTTACATTTGTACTTCACTTCTCTCTGCATTGGAAGTTAGCTGTATTAGATCTACTCAAATATTGCTGGCAGAAACGTTCACAGTGGAAAGGCTATTTGAGGTAATTTAAATGGAGGAACGTGGTATTGCGGCAGTATGTTAGCTTTTTAAAAGGGCTGTTAAAGTTAACGCGATAACTAGTTAACGAAAGTTTTCTTTAAAGGCAATATATTTTCTTATTGCACAACTAACGTGCATCCTGTGTGACCCTCAGTCCGTACTGTAGTGGTGGAAAACAAATAGAGAGCAAAAATGACGGCAGCTTTAGCTGCGAAGCCCTGACACGTCGCTAGCAGCAGTGTTGCCAAGTCCGCGAATTACAAGGGAGTATTTTTCTAATGTTGCTTGCAGTGTTGGTGAACCGCGGGTTGCGTTTTTTCGGGCTTGTTTTTTAACATGCGGTTGCTTATTTGGGCTTGCCTTTCTGTCCCCGCAATAAAGCAAAACACATATGTGCCACTAGTTAGTTTGTCCTTTTTGACACAACGTTCCCTGGTTATTTTAATAATGACAGCAAAAGAGAGCGCTAAAGGACAGGATTAGACCCCAGGTGGAAATGTCTTGCGTGTGCGTGTGTGTGTCTGTTTGTGTCCATTTTGTGTTGAGCTGTTAAAAGAAGCATAATGTTTAATAAACATGCATTTGCATACACCAAACAAATTGTTTAGTGCCATGTTGGACTTATATTTTTTAAGCTACACTTATTAAAGATTTAAAAAAATTATTTGTCATTAATCATGATTAATTATGAGTTAACTAAAGAAAAAATGCGATTAATCGCGATTAAAATACAGCCCTACTTTAGTATGCAATTCTTTTTAAGTGGGTGGGGGAAATTTCCAATTCTTGGATGCATCGCAATTCGGACGTGGACGATTTTGAATTGATTTACAAAAAGGGCCAAAGACCGATTATTCGTAAAATTAATACATATGGTTAAATGCAAAACTAAGAAGCGTGGTCCACAGCGTAATAAATATCTAGTTTCGTATTCTATCGTGAGATTGATATATTGCTATTTATAAATATGTAAGCCATTTTTCTCAGACCCCTATTTTGTTAGCATCAGGTGCAGACATGCTACACAGAAAAAAATAAATGTTAACATCTCTCTGTCCACTCACATGTCATATAGACATTTGTCTATCCAAACATGTGCAAACTCGTTAGCACATGCAAAGCTGTTCTATGAAGCTTGTGCGCAGCGGATTGCGTCTCTTAAACGATCAAAAGAAGGAGTGCAATCCCTTTAGGGTGTTTGTCGTCATGAATACGTAGAATATATGCTGATCCTCAAAATGCCCACAATACTGGAAGGGAGAAAATGCAATTATAATAATTTAACACACACATTAGACAGACAGATAGATAGGAACTTTATTAATCCCTTGGGAAAGTCAAATTCCAGCAGCAGCAGGTAAAACCAAAATACAGGAAAAGTACTCAAAGTAGGGCTGGGCGATATGGCCTTTTTTAAATATCTCAATATTTTTAGGCCATATCGCGATACACGATATAAATCTCAATATTTTGCCTTAGCCTTGAATGAACACTTGATACATATATTCACAGCAGTATGATGATTCTATGTGTCTACATTAAAACATTCTTGTTCATACTGCATTAATATATGCTCATTTTAAACGTTCATGCAAAGAGGGAAATCACAACTAAGTCAATTTACCAAAACTGTATTTATTAAACAGTTATTAAGCAGTGGCACAAACATTCATGTCATTTTCAAAACAGAAAGTGCAAGATTGTCAGAGACATTTTAAAACAAGTTATTAGTGCACTTTTGTGCATGATGTCACTAAGATGACTTATCAAAACAACACTAAAATAAAGTGCACTTTTTGTACAGAACGCCACTACAATAGTTTAAAACATGATGTCACACAAGATATTTCAATACGTGTCACATAAAAATGAGCTGCATATCAAATAGTATATGTCCTGCGGTGTTGATGTGGAAATAGTTGCTTCGGCATTTAGTTGGTGTGGCACCGAACGGAGATGTTGACATGTAAAGACATATTCCCGCTTGAAGCCAAACCACCGTCAGACGATGGATCCCGTGCTGTTTTTCTTGGAAATTAATTATTCCTCCATTTGTTACCAGATTCGCACCTTCTTTCTCTCGTATTACCACTCAAACCACACCATTAGCTGTTAGCATCACAGCTAACGTTACCATGTCGCTACCTCTCTGCTCCACGGGAGCGTGTGATGTTGCTCACGTGACAGTATGTGACGTATGTAAGAAGGTGCGCTTGTTCTAAGTCTCTGTGAGAAGGAGAGACAGGAAAGAGTGAGAAACGCATGCAGTTTAATGCCCCGCAGCTAAAAGCAACTGCCTGAGAACATATATTCACGATATAGTCATTTTCTATATCGCACAGACACAAACCCGTGATATATCGAGTATGTCGATATATCGCCCAGCCTTAACTCAAAGATTAAAAAAAGTAACAAAAAAGTGGGATTTATCAAGACTAAAACTGTTCTGTTTTTCATCTATATTTCATACGTCCAGAAAGGACGTATTCAGCAATATTATTTTATAATTTCATAGCTGCTTAATGACTTAAGGGGCTTATTAAAACAATGTCAATTGATGCATTTTGGTGTTTTATGGCGTTATTTTTAATGGTGTTTGTTGAAAAAAAACTTCTTGCAAAATGCATTTTCTTGCATCTGGAACATTCCAGCGCACGCTCGTAGGTAGTGCCAGCATCTCCCAGGGCGTACCTTCAAGCGTTCAATAACGACGGCAATGCTGTTACTGTATATCAAGAAAAATGTACATCTACAGTACAAGCCATCTAAGTTCCTCTCACCATTGAAGATGATCTTTTTAGCCACTTTTAGCTGCCCTTCAGAGAGGGTGACTAAACCTCCCGTCTCCATCACTGGCCCCCACCTCTCATTCAAAGCTGCGGCCCGCTGGCAAGCTGTCGGCTCCATTCAAGTCGAACTAGTCTGCTAAATGAGGCCAAGTCTGCTAGCGGGCCCGGCGATAAGACCCCAGACCCAAAGAGTGTCCCTGGGCTTACGGCAGCCAACAGCCCCGATAATGTACTCTCTCAGCTGTGACAGATAATGTAACAAAATAATGTGTGTGCACGTGTATGTGAGTACGTGTGATACAGAAATAGTCTGGAAGAGTATCACATAGACACCGCCGCGCCTCCCACCCCACCATAGTGTTAAGGGCATGGTCTGAAGGACCTAATTAACATGAGAAGCCAAATGTGTTTCTATTCTTCTTTCTGTCCGACCCGTCTGCTCTCAGTTGGAGCTGCAGTGTAATTAGCAAGCGTCTCCTGCTCTAACGAGAGTGTATTTTTATTGCAGCTGCTAATTGTTCCATTACCTCAGAGCGCACAGGTGTGAGTAACACTATGATGCTCTGATGTGCTGCCATACCTTAATATGATTTTTGTTTTACTTGTGCTAGCTTGTTTATTTTCTCATTTGGCAAAATTAATTTAATGTGTCCAATCAGAATGCTTTGACGTCATCCCATATCGCTAATTATCTCAGAGGCATATCCGCACACTATCTGGGGATTGTTATGATATGTTGTGATGGTATATTCTGCTCTTTGATTCTTATTCGTATTAAATACCCACTTGCAAAGACCATGTTTATTTTTGCATATCTTTCCTCCTGGCAGCCCGATGCACACAGTGTGGGTCTTGTCACGCCAGTTGCCACGGTGATTAACCACAGTCATGCCTGCCATTCTGCATCAGCATGCAGGGAGATGTTACTATTAAAACACGTGGCATTTTGAAATCATTAGCTCTGTCACAGGCCACATTTTATTTTTATGCTATACCTATCCGTCTGTCATGTCACGCAAGCGAATTATAACTCATTCTTTGCACAGTATTTGTACCTGAGGAGGTCGTTAACATGCGTAACGAGACAGGCTGGGTATGTTGACAGTGATTCATGCCCATCACTGCCTTGCACTTTGTGTCTGATTTTCTTGCTTTCGCAGTCTGTTTTTTCCAGCAATGTAGCAATAATATGACCTTTAGACACCACTTCAGATACATTACATACTCCTTATTAGGATAGATAATTAGTTTATAGATAATTATTACATTTAAAAGTAAAGTAGCCGCTTGACTGGTCACGGAATGAATAAATAAACAAATTGTTCATGAAATACATAAGTTAGTTACAAAATAAATCAATACAATCCTATTAGATTATTTAATTTTACAATTAAATTAATTAATAGACACTGTAATAAGATGTTTTACAATTTGATGAATTGATTCACATTTGGATGGATATTATATATAAGGTCCTGTTCCTGTATGACTGTACTGAATTTTTCCTGGCCAACTAGAATAGAATACAATATAAAATACTATACAATAATGCAACAATTAAAACACAGCTAATGGAAATGGAAAATATAACCCTATCAATGTAAATTTTTTGTCACATATTTTCATGAACATTTTACAATTTTGGGAAATGTATGATCAAAACAACAGTTAACAATTAATAATTTAAATATACTTAATTATATCAATAAACAAACAACTCGCTTTTACACACTATTAAGCAGATGGGCTTCACAATGCTTAAACATTAGCATGACATAACTGTCCAATGATAAGCATGTACAGTAGATCAGAGGTGGGACCAAGTCATTGCTTTGCAAGTCACAAGTAAGTCTCAAGTCTTTGCCCTCAAGTCTCGAGTCAAGTCCCGAGTCAAGACAGGCAAGTCCCGAGTCAAGTCCAAAGTCAAGACTAGAAAGTCTCAAGTCAAGTCCCAAGTCCTGCATTTTGAGTTTCGAGTCCTTTCAAGTCCTTTTAACCACAGACTAATATTTTTACACAGATTGTGTATGCTTTTAAAACGCTGTATTTATTTATTAAAACAAGTGCATTTGAAATTGCAGGAAAAAAAATAGTGCTGACATTGCAATTCATAATAGCACTATTAACCAGTCATTTTAATAGTTTAAACAATTTTAAACATTTAACTCATTCCTTTACAGAATAAACACATTTGCAAAAACAAACATTAACATACTATTGGTTGTATTTTATGAAAATAACATTACCACAAAGTTGAGAAGGAGCAAAGATCTTCAATATTTGTATGTGAGAATCACAAAGAAATCTTCTGGGGGAGGATGACGCCCCTACAGGGGTTTGGTTTACAAACTTTCAGCCCCACCTAAAACAAAATTCACCAGCCGCCACTGATTATGATGCATTCTCATTTTAGGCAAAGTATAAGACAATACTTTCTTAACAGTATAATTGTAATCAGGAATAAGTTTTCAAGTAACAATATTCAAATACTAACATTGTTGGGTAAGACAGCATTTGGTTTTATTCTGAATCCAGTGAAACAGATTAGTGGTTTTAGCTGATATAAAGACTTTCAGGTGTTTATATATGTTTAAGTATTTGGCAGACGCTTTTATCCAAAGCGACATACATAAAAAATACATATAAAACAATCACTGTAAACATTATCATTTAAGGGAAGAATGTAATACAAAATATCAATACAAAGTGTCAAGACAGAATAAACTCTCTGCTGCTGCAGCAACAGAGTTACAGTCTATAGGTCCCTAGGATATATAGATATCTAATGTATTCATACATTGTTTATGTAGGATATACGCATGTATATATAATCTAATCATATTGTTTCTTCAATTTAAAAATAGCTGACCGTTTTTTTCCCCCTTCTCTGGGATTATATTCCCAGTTTTGATCTCGGACGTCTGGTCACTTATAACGTATAAGAATATTATATTACTGTTAAGCAAACTATGAATAATAAAAACGCCAAAACATGTGTCCGTTATCATAGCTACACGTATGACAAAAAAACGCGTGAAAATCAGTGGTATTCAGTGAGGTAAGATGAATTAAATTTGCTGACAGTTCATTGCTCCTGCCAAATGAATTGCACTGAGTGGAGCGGATCACCACTTCAAGATGGCGGCTCCGCGTCTCGTCTGCGCCAGTAGGCAGTAGCGCTCAATGCTGCGTACCCTTATAAGATGTCTATGGTTATCACGTTAGCAGTGAGTTTACAGCCTCACTGATTTAACGACACAGCAAATAAAAGTCATGTTACTTAGCCAATAAACGTTATCTTACATTCAAAACTTACCCTTCTTTGTGCAACTTCAAATGTCGAACGAAGTTGGAAGTTGTTGCGTCTCCGTCTGTAATATTCGAACTGCGTGATTTGCATACGGCAATTCGTTTTTTGTTGACCAAGTCGTAGTTTTTATACCCGAACGAAACCAACTTTGGCATAATTGTTTCTCACTGCCGCATTGTTTGACAACTCATGTTCGGTGGTTGTCCTGCAATTTGATTGGATGAATGCTGTGTGATGAAAACAACGTAGATTTAATTTGATTGGCTGTTGTACTGACAGCACACACGCTGACAAGCAGCACACACGCTGATAGACACAGACGTATAAAATGAAAGATACGAAGTGCTCCCAAATAACTTTTTAAGGTTTGGGTTTTGGGGAAAGTAGCAAGTCATGTCAAGTCAAAACCCTCAAGTCCAAGTGAAGTCACAAGTCATTGATGTTAAAGTCTAAGTCGAGTTGCAAGTCTCTTTACATTTTGTCAAGTCGAGTCTAAAGTCATCAAATTCATGACTCGAGTCTGACTCGAGTCCAAGTCATGTGACTCGAGTCCACACCTCTGCAGTAGATCCCTGCTATTCATAAGTGGTCAAATTCCAATAACCCTATAAAATAATGGCCAATAATGGACCCATAATAAGCTCTAAAATCTTCAGTATTTTGACTCTAAACTCTGTAATATACCTCTCACATTATTACGGCAACCACTTTTTAAATGAGATTTACACATTTAAAAACATTACACGTATACAGTATACAATATTGCACCATGCAGTGTTAAAACAAAACATCATGTCTTGTCAAAGCATCTTCTTTCTGGAAAATATTAAACAAATTAATACATGCTGTAGGCAAGTTCTTATTATTCATGTTTATTAAAAAGGGAATATAAAACACCCGGCATTGTTTTCAGTATGCACCCCCTCACTGGGACCACTGCCCAATGCCAAGACCCTAAATGCCCTCTGCCGCCTCTCACTGCAGCGATTTAGGGCTGGTGAGATGTTCTCCGGATGAAAACATTGTTTCATAGTCAATGTTTTGGATATTAAGCCTGCACAAACTTATTTTATTCTGAGGAATTAGCCTGCCACTGTTTGTCTAAGCTTAATTGATTATAGGTCTTAATGTCAATAACTTTTGAATTTTATTTAAATGATCTGCTATAAAAGTATTTTTAAAATCAATTCCATTGATGCACACTAAGGATGTAACGACAGACAGTAATGATGTTAACTCCCGATGGTTAGTATTATCGTTTTAAACTAAAACAATCGAAAAACCATGATTGAATTTTGGATACATTCATGGACCAACTACAGCAGGGGTGGGCAATTAATTTTTACCGGGGGCCGCATGAGCAACCCGAGCACTGCTGGAGGGCCACATCGACAATATTTCAATGAAATTTTGCTCAATATTATTTTTGATATATACCGTAAGATAAATAATAATAATAATAATAATAATAATAAATAATAATAGTAATACTTCAACATAGTGTGTGTAACAGCATTCCATGACTAATATAAATTAATTAACATTAATAATAAATGACAGTAAAATAAGCACACGTATGACTGAGGAGTCATAGTGTAACTTTGTGTGGTGTTTGAGTTGTCCGACTTTTTGTGTGGCCATAAACACACCAGTGGTTTAGTGCTATGCGTGTTGGTGACAGATGACAAGTTGGTTTTGGCCTGGTTTGTATGGCAGAAAATTACTCGTTTTTCAAGATAGAATTGTTTTACTCATGTTTTTGGTGTGGTTATGTCCGAATATAAACAGTTTTGCTCAATAAAGTGATCGATATAATTCCTGTCCTCGAAGCATCTCGATAGACGTTACAATAATTGAATGGTGTTCAATTGAACGGTGTTGACGAACACCGTTAGGGCCGCTTGTTGTCACTGTCACTCAGAGTTGCATTGCAAAATTACATAGAATAAATATGTTTATTTTGTTTAGAATTCAGATGGGATTTGATTTGGTGCGCGGCATATTTGCTGCGCGCAGCGGACGCTTGAGCAGTGCGCAATTGCGCAGGCACGCATCTTAGAGGGAACGTTGCTTTGCAGTCCATGTCTTGTTGGAAACACGCCATTCGTCATCAACTTTTCTCTTTTTAGCGTCTCGGGTGTAAACCGTGCATCACTTGTCGCTGCATGTGCACCTTCACTCGCAGGTTACACACGGACACACGCCCATAAATAATACTTTTCAAAATAAAAGCAGCACAGTTGTATTGCGCGCACGACATAGATGTTTTTCAACTTTATTTTGTAATTTGTGATTGCAGCTGTTTTTTCAACTTTATTTTGTAATTTGTGATTGCAGCTGTTCACATTCACTCACAATCACGCACACGCATACGTCAACACGGAAGTAATACAAACAACGATTTTCAAAACAAAAGCAGCACCGTTGTATTGCACACTCGACATAGATACTTTTTTAAATTTATTTTGTAATTTATAATTGGCCTCACGCGGGCCGGACAGGGACGCACAAAGGGCCGGATGCGGCCCGCGGGCCGCAGAATGCCCAGGTCTGGTGTAGATGGAGGAGCAGATGAAGATGTCAAATCCAGAATAGGGAAAGCAAGAACATCATTCAACATACTAAACACAATATGGAGAGCAAAAAAACATTTCTCTCAAAACCAAATTGAAAATATTTAACTCAAATGTCAAATCCATCCTGCTGTACGGATCAGAAACATGGAAAACCACCAATAGCATACTCAATAAACTACAGACATTCGTAAACCGTTGCCTCCGTCGGGTCCTAGGAGTCTACTGGCCAGACACCATCATCAATGCCAACCTGTGGGAACTCACCAAACAAGAACCAGTGGAACTGCAAATCAGGAGAAGGAAGTGGAGCTGGATAGGCCACACACTCAGAAAACCAAATAAATCAATCACCAAACAGGCACTAACATGGAACCCACAGGGAAAAAGAAACAGAGGGAGACCAAGAACAACCTGGAGAAGAAGCACGGAACAGGAGATGAGGGCTGAGGGGCTGTCATGGCAACAACTCGACCGAAGGGCACAAGACCGGAATGGATGGAAGGCTTTCCTCGGCGGCCTATGTTCCTCAGGGAATACTAAGGCCTAAGTAAAGTAAGTAAGGAAGAAAGGGACTTATGCTGAACCCAGAAACACAACAGCAGGTACCAATAAGTAAGAAAAGTTAGCCCCTTTAAATTAAGTATTATTTATGTTTGTTTTATGTATGACAGTACAATATGTGTCTTAGTTTCTATTATTATATTGTTGTGATCACAAGATGCTTGTATACATACAGTAGAGAGATAACTACCATGGGGAACTTCTGTTTCCATGCCGATGAAGCTATTATTTACGTGCCTGTTTTTTATGTTAGGAAGAGAGTAATACTGTTGATGCACTTCATTTTCGACTCCCGTCTTATCAATAACACATCTCCACAATGGTAAGCCTTTGACGTGAACTTTGCAAACAGTTGGAACAACATGGCAGGACTTGCGCTGCTCAATGTTAACGACATGGCTAATGTCAGCGCCGTCTTTGCTGCGCCGATTAATTTGACCAACTTTTACAAAAAATGGTTTGAAGGTCGCAAACAGTTTTTTTTTATGCCATAGCTATGAAAACAGTCTATTTAAAAATAATAACTTCCACTTTGTGAGAATTAATTTATCACGGTCAAGCCCAGAAACAATTAGGCGCGATTAACAAAGAATTTAAGGATTAGTAGTCTATTTGAGTCATTAAAAACTTGATAAATTTCAATAGCATTTTAACTAGCATGCTCTTATGCCCCACAGAGGGCAAAAATGACAGGGAGCGTCGGTCTGGTGGGGCTAGCGATGGGAATTGATAAGATTTTTCCAGTTCCGATTCTGCTTAACAATTCGGTTCTTTATCGATTCTCTTATCGATTCTTATTTGAAAAAAAAAGTTGACAAAAATGTGAATTAGCATTAACATTGCTTAGCTTGAAGGTAACATGACCTCACAAAAGCCAACAGTGAGGTATTAAGAGCCACATAACATGGAAAAAAAGCTTAAAAAATAAATAAATATAAGAAATAAATATTCTTCTGTAGCATTTACTAAAATAAAACATTTGCGGAAATTACACAATAATGTAACATTTACATTTACTTAAACTGTTTAGGGGTTTGTACTTAAAGTTGAGACTTGTAGTCATCTCCCAAATAAATATATAATGGGAACATCTCGTTAGAGGAAAACATGCAACTTTTCTCTGGCTGCAATTGAACATTTACCTACCGAAAATCAGGAGCGTCTACTGTGGCAAATGGGTACAAGCCTTTGACCACAAACTTTGTCACTGCTCTGTGACATCGGAATCTGTCGCTCGTCATGCTTATCTAAATAAGAAGGCATTCATTTAAATTTAAAAGCTAATAGCAGCTTTGACAATTACGCAAGTGGCACTAACATGATAGTCGGTGTTAGTACCTTGCTGTTTTATTTACGGGAGATGACTATTGCTTGGATAAGATTGGTGCGGTTCAAAAACGACATTCATATACAGTTACAGTGTAGCATGCCGGGAGTTCAAATTTTTCAACATATTGCTCGTATATTCCTACTTTTGTTGAAATAGCAACCGAGCAATTGTTGAAAGTTGTGCTGTTGCAATCATTTTCGTAAAATATAGCTAAACTTTGGAGCGTTTCTTTTGCCTGGCGCCATCTTTCTGCTGTCTGACGTCACTACGCTCGTTGCATAGTGACTACGCCCGTTGCGTAGTGATGTCATTCCCGCCCGCATAAATCGTTTGAAAAATTTTCAAGCGATTCCAAGGAATTGATACACTGTGGGAACCGGTTGTGAACAGAAACCCGTTTTTGATTCCCGTCCCTAGGTGGGGCACAGTCACACTTGTACCAATGCATGTGACATCAGTGATAATAAAAGCAAAAAAATCCCATTTAAAAGTGGTTATTCAATTGCTGGTTTTGAACTTCACTTACTTCCAGATTATAAAACTTTAACCACAAAATCTATAAATATTAACATCACTGCAAAAGAGTAAAATATTAATTGTCAGTCATCTTTTTTACTGGGTCACAGTTGTGTATGTTTGTTTTGGTTTGGAATATATGCATAGTAAAGATTTGGGGGTTATTTGCTTGGTGTGCATTTGCGGTGTAATTATATACAAACTTTATATTACGGTGATTGATTGTGACCAAAATTATAGCGGTTATCATTATTATCACTGTATTGTTGAATGTGCTCAAAAAGTACTTACACATACACTGAATTATTTTAACCAAGTTTTATTTAAGAAATGAGTTAAATAAATATACACAATATACTTTCTTGGCAGGAGAAACAAATACTTTTTTCACATATTTTTATTTGAGTGTTTAAGTATGTTTATCTTCTTTTATTTTAATTTGTAAAAATAAAATGTTTTTTATTCATAAGGCAAATTGAGAGTTCACTTTGCTTCACTTCAGGTTTATGTAACATCAAGAGAGTTCACTTCCTTTTGTAGATTGTGTTAATAGTGTTGTTAAAAAACGAAACACCTCTGTCTGTGTTATATTATTTTGAGTTCAGATCGACCACTCTGTGCTAAGAGAGCACAGCCAGTATGTTCAATATACAATGTTGAATAGCTTCATTGCTTAGACAACCTATCAATACCTACACGCTTCCATGAGTGGGGTCAAAAATGACCCCAGTTCAATCAATGCGTTTTTTGCAATAAACCGGGTTGTTATTCTTCAAAATCTTTAAAATTAAAAGTTGTAATATTTACATATTTTAGGTATTCCCTATGAAACATGTTTGTGACATGAGGCAATTTGCATTTTTCATTATTTTTAAGAAATTGCAGTTTTTGTATCACAACAACCCTCTTCCAAAAGTGGGGTCAAAAATGACCCCAGCCGTTTTTTTTTTTTTATACCGCTTTTGCAGATTAAGAAAATACATTAAAGGACCTATCACTGATCTGCATCTAGTCAGAGGTATATATGAACTATATTTTTGATGATTAAAAGTCCTTGAGCTTTAAGGGACTACTGTCACCTTATTGTGAGTTTGTTAGTGTTTTTCCATGTTTAATGTTGAGTTCCTCTCCTGCACACCTATTTCGTAGTTCCACTTTCTTTTTGAGTGTCCTGCAGCAGCTTTATTTTGTCTACCAGCGCACCTGTTTTGAGTTTAGCCGTCGCTATTTAAATCCAGCTGGTGCTGTGGTCTTTGTCGGGAGATTGTTATCTGTATGGATGCTGTTGAACGCTGTTCCCTTTTGTGAGGCTTCCAAGTAAGTTTGTTTCTGCATAGTCCTAGGTTTTTGTGCATTCCCTAACGCATTAGTGTTGGTTTGGCTCGCACCTCGCTGCATGTGCCTTAGTGTTTTTGTCTTTGTTTATCAAATAGCTCGTACCTGCACGCGGTCTCCTGCTACCTTCTGCATCTTGAATCGCAATCCTCGCTATCATGCGACCCTGAGGTCCTGAAACTGAAACTGAGGTGTTGGACTGTTCCATATTGTTACAGCAGAGTGGACAAAGCTCCTGTCAAGGAATTTGGTGTTTGACTTTGGGATTTCCAGTGCATGGCTTGGTAGTACCCTCCGGGTGATACAACCGGAGATGTGGGCTGGGGGTAGCAGTGCTTTACAATCCGCAGGACAGCTGGGGGTGTGCATCTTATAAAGAGTAGGTGCTGCAACTGCTCGTCGATGACACAGCTTGCTGATGGCGAACTGCTGTAGGGCAAAGTCCTCATTGACGGCAATGATTTTTAGAGCCTTTTTTTGGATGATGTCGAGCTGCCGGAGAGTGGTCTGAGCCAGGTTCATTCAGGCTAGGCAGGAGTACTCCATAATGTTCCTGACCCGGATCTTGTCGATGTTGGCTCTGCCTTTAATCTCAAGCTTGTTGCCAGCCTTACGTAGCACTCCGAGATGTTGACCGGCACATTTGCATGAGGGTTGGACAGGTGGCTGGTCCACGTTAGTTTGGAGTCAATACAGAGACCCAGAACCTCTATCTACTCACAGAGTCCGATTTTAGTGGCCCCGAAGAAGAGATCTGGGCGGGATGGTTTCCTCTTCCTGGACAGGATTATAGCCTAGCACTTGTTGGGCTCGAAAGTGACCTTCCAGGTGTCAGCCCACGTACTGCTGTTCTCCAGGTCTTTGTTTAGCGATGCAGCTACCTCCGGTCCATGTTGTTGTAGGTGCGAAGATGGTGGAGTCGTCCGCATACAGGAATATGGTGTTCTCACACAGTTCCATAACATCATCTATGAAGATGGAGAATAGTATTGGGTCGAGAATTGATCCCTGGGGTACAGATGCGTTGATGGGAATTGGATATGAAGATTGACTAGAGAGCACAACCTTGATGGTTCTTCCTTGAAAGTAGTTCTGTAGCCAGCGTGCAGTGCAGTCTTCCAGTTACGCCCTTTGAAACGAGTTTAGCACAAAGACCATTGTGCCAAACCTAGTCGAATGCACCCTTAATGTCCAGTGCGACAGCGTACACTTAGCCACTTTTGTCAGGAGATCTTGTTTTTGTCTTTGACAAAACTGTAAGTAGGTCTGCTGTGCACGTGGTTTGGTCTTAAACCATATTGTTTATTGGAGATAAGGTCATGGCGGAGGAGCTATATCTCTGTAGCTGTTTGTGGACAGAGGATTCCATCACTTTACTGATGAAGCTGAGCAGGGATATGGAGTTGTACTTGGATGGATCTGATTTAGAGTCCCTTTTGTGAATTGGGATCACTCTTGCAGTTTTCCAGTGGTCAGGAAATAAGCCACGAGAGAAAAGTAGTTGAAAGAGACGGCTGAGGTCTTTGAGGACCCTTGTAGGGATTTCATCCGGCCCTGAGGCCCTACCTGGGTTTAGGTTGTATAGGATGTTCGTCACATCTTTGGGTTTGAAGTGGACATTGCCAAAGTGAGAGGGCGGTGGTGGGCTCTGGAGCTGAGGTTGTGCTGATGCCCCAGGCAATGTATACTTCTCCATAGAGGTTTGGCAGAAGATGTTGCCCTTTTCACTTGCTGAGATATGGGGGATACCTTGATGTTTGATGACGGGTATGTCCGTAGAGCAACTTCTTCTGGAGACTGAATTCACAATGCTCCACCATTTCTTCAAGCTGAGTGCTTTGTCAGCGTGTCGTTATATTGTCTCTTTGCTCGTTTTTAATTTTGATTGAACACTGCCCTTTCTTCCACAAACTTTTGCTTTGATACCAAGTCGTTGGATGTCCGCATCTTGCAGTGGAGCCGTCACTTTTTCTTGGCACTGTTTGTCAAACCAAGCTATATCCCCAGGCTTTCTGGTTATGATCTTGATGGGTATGAATGCGGCCATGGCGTCTTGCAATAAGTTGGTGAGAGTGGTGCAGATTGTTTCAGGATCTTCTTCCTTGAAGACACTTAACCAGTTCATGGATGTTAGGTACGCTCTCATTTCCCATAACTGAGACTGTGCGCTTGTTTGGCTTATCTCTGAAGACTGGTAGTTTTAGCTGTATTTGTACAGTTCCTATGGAATCTTCTATGAACCTTTATTTCTTAGCAACTTTGACTGTCCCACTTACACATCTGATGTCATCTCTCACATCTGATGCAGCTTTGACTGTCAATACTGTCCCACTTACACATATGATGTCAGCAGTCTCATCCTCGGGGAGGGGGAATTTCTGATCCACTAAAGACTGTAGGACGACAGAAAGCTAATGAGGTGATTTCAAATACTTTAAAATCTGGAACTTTCTACATTCTTATGGCTGACTCTATAAATGTAAAAACCATGGTACATGAATTTTATCTGCTGATAAAATTAATTATTAATTAATTTGTTGTATTTATCTGCCAAACACAACTGGTCACGTGACTCCCCTGCCAACATGGCCAGCAAACACAACCAGTCACATGCATACTTGCTGACCCTCCCGATTTTCCCGGGTTACTCCCGAATTTTAGAGCCCGTCCCGAAAATCTCCCGGGGCAACCATTCTCCTGAATTTCTCCCGATTTCCACCCGGAGAACAATATTGGGGGCGTGCCTTAAAGGCACTGCCTTTAACGTCCTCTGCAAACTGGCGTCACGGTCGCTTTTCCTCCATAGTAACAGCATGCCGGCACACACACATGTGAATGCAATGCATACTTGATCCACAGCCATACAGGTCACACTGACGGTGGTCGTATAAACAACTTTAACACTGTTATAAATATGCCCCACACTGTGAACCCACACCAAACAAGAATGACAAACACATTTCGGGAGAACATCCGCACCGTAACACAACATAAACACAACAGAACAAATACCCAGAATCCCTTGCAGCACTAACTCTTCCGGGACGCTACAATATACACCCCCGCTACCACCAAACCCCCCCCCCTCCAACCCCGCCCACCTCAAACCCAACCCCCCCACCCCCCCTCAATATCCCGAATTCGGAGGTCTCAAGGTTGGCAAGTATGGTCACGTGACTCCCCTGCCAACATAGCCACCAAACAAAACTAATCACCTGACTCTCCTGCCAACATGGCCACCAAACACAACTAGCTATGTGACTCTCCTGCCAACATAGCCACCAAACAAAACTAATCACCTGACTCTTCTGCTAACATGGCCACCATACAAAACTAGTCACGTTTCTCTCAGATGTGAGCGATGACATTAGATGTGTAAGTCGGACAGTCAGAGTTGCTAAGAATTAAAAATTAACAGAATAACCCATAGGAACTGCTGGGGATAATTTTTGTCCCCACTTGTGGAAAAGTGGGTTAGTAACACAAAAACTGCAATTTCTTAAAATTAATGGAACAATAAATAAAAATGCAAATGGCCTCATGTCACAAACATGTTTTATGAGCAATAGCTAGAATATGAATATATCACAACTTTTCATTTTAAAGATTTTGAAAAATAACAACTCGTGGGGTCATTTTTGAGTGTGCATATAACACTAATTTGTCTTGTATTCAGTTAGTATTTAAGATAGCCAGCGCACTAACTGTAGTTCAGACCTGGGCATTCTGCATCCGGCCCTTTGTGCGTCCCTGTCCGGCCCGCGTGAGGCCAATTATAAATTACAAAATAAATTTAAAAAAGTATCTATGTCGAGTGTGCAATACAACGGTGCTGCTTTTGTTTTGAAAATCGTTGTTTGTATTACTTCCGTGTTGATGTATGCGTGTGCGTGATTGTGAGTGAATGTGAACAGCTGCAATCACAAATTACAAAATAAAGTTGAAAAAACATTTATGTCGTGCGCGCAATACAACTGTGCTGCTTTTATTTTGAAAATTATTATTTATGGGCGTGTGTCCGTGTGTAACCTGCGAGTGAAGGTGCACATGCAGCGACAAGTGATGCACGGTTTACACCCGAGACGCTAAAAAGAGAAAAGTTGATGACGAATGGCGTGTTTCCAACAAGACATGGACTGCAAAGCAACGTTCCCTCTAAGGTGCGTGCCTGCGCAATAGCGCACTGCTCAAGCGTCCGCTGCGCGCAGCAAATATGCCGCGCACCAAATCAAATCCCATCTGAATTCTAAACAAAATAAACATATTTATTCTATGTAATTTTGCAATGCAACTCTGAGTGACAGTGACAACAAGCGGCCCTAACGGTGTTCGTCAACACCGTTCAATTGAACGCCATTCAATTATTGTAACGTCTATCGAGATGCTTCGAGGACAGGAATTATATCGATCACTTTATTGAGCAAAACTGTTTATATTCGGACATAACCACACCAAAAACATGAGTAAAACAATTCTATCTCGAAAAACGAATAATTTTCTGCCGTACAAACCAGGCCAAAACCAACTTGTCATCTGTCACCAACACGCATAGCACTAAACCACTGGTGCGTTTATGGCCACACAAAAAGTCGGACAACTCAAACACCACACAAAGTTACACTATGACTCCTCAGTCATACGTGTGCTTATTTTACTGTCATTTATTATTAATGTTAATTTATTTATATTAGTCATGGAATGCTGTTACATACACTATGTTGAAGTATTACTATTATTATTTATTATTATTATTATTATTATTATTATTATTATTATTATTATTATTATTATTATTATTATTATTATTATTTATCTTACGGTATATATCAAAAATAATATTGAGCAAAATTTTATTGAAATATTGTCGATGTGGCCCTCCAGCAGTGCTCGGGTTGCTCATGCGGCCCCCGGTAAAAATGAATTGCCCACCCCTGATCTACACTGATTATGCTCCCCAAGTATGTAAAACTGACTACCTCCTCTAATTGATTATGGTCCATTGTTATTGGTGTATTGTTCTTGTTATTGATACGCATGACCTTTGTTTTTTGTGAATTGATCTTAAGCCCAAGAAATGCAGCAGTTCTTTGTAGTTTTTGTGATTTGTCCTGCATCTGTTGGTGAGTGTGAGCCAGGAGAGCTAGATCGTCTGCAAAGTCTAGGTCCTCTAGTTGTTCGGTAAGGCTCCACTGTATGCCGGTTTTGCTGTTTTTGGTTGTTTGGTTCATGGTCCAGTCAATACAGAGGAGGAAAAGGAAAGGCGAGAGCAGACATCCTTGCCGCACCCCAGTCAGGACCTCGAAGGCCTCCGATGGGCATCCGTCATGTAGGACACGACATCGCATCCCTTGGTAGGTGCTCTTGATGATGTTGATGAACTTCGGTGGGATGCCATAGTGTGCCATCAGCTTCCACAGTGTCTCACGGTCGACACTGTCAAACGCCTTTTCAAAGTCTATGAAATTAATATATACTGGTGAGTTCCATTCCATGGATTGTTCTATTATAATCCTGAGGGAGGCAATTTGGTCAGCACAAGATCTTCCATTTCTGAAACCAGCCTGGTTATCCCTCAGTTGTGCATCGACCAATTTCCGCATCCTTTCTAGTAGTATGTGGTTAAGCACCTTCGCTGGCGTTGAGAGGAGCATAATACCCCTGTAGTTTTTACACTCCCTGAGGTCTCCTTTCTTGGGAATCTTTATGATGTTGCCATCTCTCCAGTCTGATGGGACTTTTTCTTCCTCCCAGATAGCTTGCATGAGATGGAAAAGCATGCTGGAGGATGTTTCGATATCTGCTTTGAGAGCTTCTGCTGGTAGCTCATCCCTTTCTTCCTACTTCCCCCAAACAAACTGTTTGGAATGTGCTCCTTTTGTGACGTTGTTGCCGTGTGTGATGTCAGTGGATTATCCATATCTGGTACAAATGTACCCAGAGTGCCTTGCGTGTATCCGCCATTGTAGTCTGTGCTGTTGTCAATATGCTTTTTTTGCTATTCTCTTGTTGTGGTGCAGACTGGCTCCACTGTTACCATTTCTAATACAAAGTAGCGTTTAGTTGTAACTTATATCTGTTGGTAGACTCCATATGGAAGCGCTAAAAACTACAACAAAGTGGGCATGGAGAAGATGCAGTTGAAGTGCAGGCGCGTAAATAGGACCCGCCCACAAAAAGGCACATCCTGAAGAGATGGTCAAAAAGCGGTAAAACATAATCTATGCAACATTTTAACCAAAGAAACACCATTACATGTTATGTAGACCACAAGGAAGTGTTTTATATGTAGAAAAAAAAATCCTAAGGACCCCTTCAATGTTTAATTTAGACCAAAAATAAATAACGTTTGCTTATTTTATAAGTGTGTCTACTTAATGTACAAACATATGAACGATTTTTTAAAGATTAAGATTAAAGTACCAATGATTGTCACACACACACTAGATGTGGTGAAATTTGTCCTCTGCATTTGTCCCATCCCCTTGGGGAGCAGTGGGCAGCAGCGGCGCCGCGCCCGGGAATCATTTTGGTGATTTAACCCCCAACTCCAACCCTTTGTTGCTGAGTGCCAAGCAGGGAGGTTATGGGTCCCATTTTTATAGTCTTTGGTATGACTCGGCTGGGATTTGAACTCCAACCTACCGATCTTGCATTTATATTTAAGAAAACATTTATTACGCTTGCTAATGGGCCGTCTTCCCGTCCGGTTGCGGGGAGTCTCTAGGCCCCTCAGACGGTGCGTCCCGCCTTTCTGCCCGTGTGGGGGGTGGTCTCTCGCTGGCTTGGCGGCTAGCTGTCCTCTGCTTCTCCCGTGCCTTGTCCTCTGCCGGGCGCGTCTATATGCAGACTACTGCTGGCTCTTCCGGGCGGCACGGTAGGCCGGGTTCTGGGGCTCCTGTCGCTGGCCGGCCTGGCTGCGTGGGGCCGGTGGTCCCTTGTTCCCTGGGCGCCACACCTGCTGTTTGTGGGTTGGGCACTCTGGGTGGCTGGGGCCGTACTCCGGCTCCCGCACATACTGGGAGTCAAATATATTGTACATACAAATACACATATATATTCACATACACACAGTTATTCATACATACATAGGTACCTATGCTCCCACATACATACACAAATACAGTACATACCTACACACTCAAAGTTCAGACATCCACACACACATTCACTGTACAAACATACATATACACATACTGTACATATACATTCACTGTACAAACATACATATACACATACTGTACATATACATTCACTGTATATGCCTCTTCTCACTAATGCAGTCAGGCAAGCGCTACCAGAGTCTCATGGCCAACACAGAGAGACTCAGGAGGAGCTTCTATCCCCAAGCTATCAGACTTCTCAACTGCACCGCTGATTAACACTTATCACAATTGCACAAAACTGCACGCACAAGAATCACTTTACTTACCACTGTACTCTTCATTCAATGACTGTAAATAATGTAAAAACAAGAGTATAAAGAAGTCATACTGTTCCATTACCTCTGTTCATACTACTGTCACTACTCAACTGCCAAAAGAACTGTAGACATCTTAATATTTATTACTTCCTATACTGTGTATACTGTATATACTGTTATACTATTTGATATTGCACTGGTACTGTATGTGACTACTGTACCTTTACTTGTACTGATACTTCTACCATAACTACTGGGACTTATTGTGCAACTTATTGTCTTGTAATTAATGTACATCAGAGCTATTCAAATGTTTGTATTTTTGGTATTTAGTGTATTAGATTCAGCAACTAGTGTTTGGATCCCACTGTACGCAATATCTGAAGAGCATGGAAAAAAGCATTTCACTGTGGTGTACTCTGCATGTGACGAAAAAAACCTTGAACTTTGAACCTATAAACATACATATACACATACTGTACATACACTCATTCATAAAATCATGTTTCATCAAACATATATTAATGTTGTTACCCTAGGGTAAACTGGGTAACACATGGCACACTGACAAAGCTTAACCTATTGTTGCTATAACAATTTACAAGGTTAATATGGCTGGCTTTTCTTTCTTCCCCTCCATTTATCTGCTTTCTTTTGTATTTCAAGTTATCATTACATGTATGTATTATTGCATTTGAATAATTGTATTGTTGATAATAGAGGTAAATTATTGTTGTTATTCATTATCAATAGTGCTATTTCTATTGCTATTTGTATTGCTCCATTTGTAGTGTAATAATGTTCATAGTCATTTCTGTATTATTATTTATTTAACTAACTGCTTCTTTGCTATCACTTTTAATATCATATTTGTACATATCGTATTTGCTGATGTTGTTCTATTGTTGTTATTGTTGTGTTTGCTGTTGTTGTTTTTTTCTCTCTGTCTTATCCCCCTTTTGTCCCCACAATTTCCCCCTCTGTTTTCCTTTTTTTTTCTCTTTTTATCCCCTCCTTCTCCGGCCCGGCTGCACCAAATAATAATATAAATCCTTTTATTGAAGTCAAATACAAATAGGGCAACAAGAGAAGTATCCCACACTTCTCTTTTGTAAAGTAAATTTGCAAAAGAGAATTTAATGTAGATATGGGCATCTACATCAACAATATGATTTGCCTGAGAAGCTGAAAAGGACAAAAAAATAAAATAGTAACACATTTATTATAAGCCCAAAAGAAGCCGCTCAAATGTATATATTTTTTGTGCACAAAGCTTTATTCGTAATTAAGTGAATTACTGTATTTCTTTGTATACAGAATGTATTTATTTCCAAAAGTGTCTATCAAATATAAAAAAGTACTTTACTGAAAAAAAGGTTGAGAACCGTAGACATGATTTACTTATTCTCAAGTAAAATAAATATGACCTAATACTGCCTGTTTATTTACATGGCAACAATGTAAAAATTACTGTACTACGTCAATAGCCTGCTTTGTAAAAACTACCCTAAATGCAAACCACCCAGTTCTATAGGTCTACTTATAGTTGCAGGAACTAAGGGTTCCGGAAGAGTCCCTGAAACTTTGGTGGAAAATGGCCTATGTTGTCTGACAAATATGATCAATTAAAAAATACCAAAAACTAGAGATGTCCGATAATATCGGCAGGCTGATAATATCGGCCTGCCGATATTATCGGCCGATAAATGCTTTAAAATGTAATATCGGAAAATATCGGTATCGTTTTTTTGAAATTATCGGTATCGTTTTTTGTTTGTTTGTTTTTTTTGTTTTTTTTAATTAAATCAACATAAAAAACACAAGATACACTTACAATTAGTGCACCAACCCAAAAAACCTCACTCCCCCATTTACACTCATTCACACAAAAGGGTTGTTTCTTTTTGTTATTGATATTCTGGTTCCTACATTATATATCAATATATATCAATAAAGTCTGCAAGGGATACAGTCCGTAAGCACACATGATTGTGCGTGGTGCTGGTCCACTAATAGTACTAACCTTTAACAGTTAATTTTACTCATTTTCATTAATTACTAGTTTCTATGTAACTGTTTTTATATTGTTTTACTTTCTTTTTTATTCAAGAAAATGTTTTTAATTTATTTATCTTATTTTATTTTATTAATTTTTTTAAAAAAGGACCTTATCTTCACCAAACCTGGTTGTCCAAATTAGGCATAATAATGTGTTAATTCCACGACTGTATATATCGGTATCGGTTGATATCGGTATCGGTAATTAAAGAGTTGGACAATATCGGAATATCAGATATCGGCAAAAAGCCATTATCGGACATCCCTACCAAAAACACTTCGGAGTGACTACTGTATCTTTCTTGATACATAGCCTACCTGCATTACTGTACGGGCCATAGTGTTTGACCTACCATTACCTTACAAATAAAATAATTCCAATGCATTTTGCACCTCAACTTTAATCAGACATGTCAAGTATTGTGAGGAGAGTGCCGAGTGGAAAATGATCACACATTAGAGTGGCAAAATCTGTTAAACCTTGCATGAAATTGATGTCATGGTGTATGCAGCAGCTCCACCCCAGAAGCCTGTTGACTTTTGACAGGACTTAATCAGCCATCATGTCACAAACTGCAACCGAGGATTTGTGTGCGTGTGTGTGTGAGTGCGTATGTGTGTGTGTGTGTGTGTGTGTGTGTGTGTGTGTGTGAGAGAGAAGAGTAGTGGAAGAAAATAAGTAATGGATGAGTGACATTATGGTACTAATCAACTCTTGATTGTAGAAACACTCAATATGCAGGCTGACAGGGGCTTCTCTTAGGTGCACATCAAAAAGGCTGGGAGGGAGCTGATATGAGTGTTATTAAAATGTGTGCATGCATGGGGAAGAAATGGGGGAGGTGTGTGTTGAGGGTCTTTGATTGCGCTGTAATCCTTTCGCCCTGGTTGGAAATGACCCTGCACAGTCTGGCATAAACAATGAGGATACACGCACGCATGCAAACAAAAACAATGGCTTGCTCATGACACTGCTCAGATGTTTTGACTTCATCATGGGAAAGTGTCCGCAGCAGACACTGGCTGATTTACTGCAAGAGAAGGTTGGTTGTGTTTGTGGGGTAGAGCTTTGCTTACACTTCTGCAGTGAGGCAAAATTTGCTATGCTGTGTCTGGGATACTTCCAAGGGGACAATGTTAAGTGTGAATGTTGAGATGTTGTGCAGGTTAAATTAATGATTGCCTGCACTTCTCATTGGGGATAGCATACATTCCTCATCCACCGCAGCAGATGGTAAATGTTTTGACTTATTCCTGCACAGCTCACGTCTAGTACAAGTGCACTTAATTTTTGTTTGTACGTCTCCCACCCAGGATAAACACATATTCTGTCAATATGTTTCATTAAGGTTTTTTTCTAAATTATGTCTGACACAAAGTAGGTCAATGTGATGCTTTTCATATTACTGTCTTGACACTGCATGCATATCATTGCCCTCTGATTTTTTTGCTCACCCCACACAGTTGCAGGAGCGTAAATCAATCCAAAAGGCATTTTTAAAATAGCTTAATAGTTGTCAAAATATGTTTTCTTAGTTTTTTCTCATGCTGTGGCATCCCTCTTTAATTTCTACGGCAATAGAACTACCGGTATGTCTGTGTGTGTTTTTGTGTGAGCGTCTGTGGAGGTGTGTACACCACCTACAAAACAATATTGGCAGCATGTCAGGTGCTATGTGGAAGTTCATTATTTCAGTTACTCCACAGGGAATACAACATGGCTGCTAGCCAAATTGTATTTTGCTGTCTGTTGCCCTGCTGACTCATTCTCTCTTACAGTAGGTACATCTGCATTACTTAATGTCTAACACCACTACATAAATCACTACAAAGGTAATGGTGCTAAGGCTAACATAACATGAGAGGGGTCTTGGCTCTGGCCATAAGATATATATTTTTTCAGCAATGGTAGAATGACATCTTATTTATTTCTGTGTATGTGTCAAAAGGACAAAAAATAATAGTGCCCTGGGACTGAATAACACATCATCACTCACTAGCTGATGGTTGGTTGAGGTATTTCCTTTCTGTTGTTGATAATGTTGTAGTGTTGTCCCGATACCAATATTTTGGTACCTGTACCAAAATTATTTCGATACTTTTCTAAAAAAAAAAAGGGGACCACAAAAAATTGCATTATTGGCTTTATTTTAACAAAATATCTTAGTGTACATTAAACATGTTTCTTATTGCAAGTTTGTCCTTAAATAAAATAGTGAACATACAAGACAACTTGTCTTTTAGTAGTAAGTAAGCAAACAAAGGCTCCTAATTTAGTCTGCTGACACATGCAGTAACATATTGTGTCATTTTCCATTCTATTATTTTGTCAAAATTATTAAGGACAAGTGGTAGAAAATGTATTATTAATCTACTTGTTCATTTACTGTTAATATCTGCTTACTTTCTCTTTTAATTAAGATTAAGATTAAAGTACCAATGATTGTCACACACACACTAGATGTGGTGAAATTTGTCCTCTGCATTTGTCCCATCCCCTTGGGGAGCAGTGGGCAGCAGCGGCGCCGCGCCCGGGAATCATTTTGGTGATTTAACCCCCAACTCCAACCCTTTGTTGCTGAGTGCCAAGCAGGGAGGTTATGGGTCCCATTTTTTATAGTCTTTGGTATGACTCGGCTGGGATTTGAACTCCAACCTACCGAACATGTTCTATCTACACTTCTGTTAAAATGTAATACTAATTTATTCTTCTGTTGTTTGGATGCTTTGCATTAGTTTTGGATGATACCACAAATTTGGTTATCAATCCGATACCAAGTCGTTACAGGATCATACATTGGTCATATTCAAAGTCCTCATGTGTCCAGGGACATATTCCCTGAGTTTATAAACATAATATACATTTAAAAAAAACAAAAGAAGATGTTGTGATGCCAAAAAATATCGACGTAATCATAGTAGTATCGACTAGATACGCTACTGTACTTGGTATCATTACAGTGGATGTTAGGTGTAGATCCACCAATGGTGTTTGTTTACATTTTGACGCCGGTGAGCTACGGTGTGTAGTGAAACATGTTTAGCTATTCCTCTACTTGTAAGAAACATACTTTATTTGTCGCCATGGAGGCGAGGATTAGTGATTTAGAAGTAGCTAAAACACTGCCGACTGGGGCAGGACGCTAGCCGCTAGCTAGCTAGCCATGTCTTAAAGGCCTACTGAAATGATTTTTTTTTTATTTAAACGGGAATAGCAGATCCATTCTATGTGTCATACTTGATCATTTCGCGATATTGCCATATTTTTGCTGAAAGGATTTAGTAGAGAAAATCGACGATAAAGTTCGCAACTTTTGCTCGCCGATAAAAAAAAGCCTTGCCTGTACCGGAAGTAGCGTGACGTCACAGGAGCTAGTATTCCTCACAATTCCCCATTGTTTACAATGGAGCGAGAGAGATTCGGACCGAGAAAGTGACGATTACCCCATTAATTTGAGCGAGGATGAAAGATTCGTAGATGAGGAACGTTACAGTGAAGGACTTGAGAGGCAGTGATGGACGTATCTTTTTTCGCTCTGACCGTAACTTAGGTATAAGCTGGCTCATTGGATTCCACACTCTCCTTTTTCTATTGTGGATCACGGATTTGTATTTTAAAGCACCTCGGATACTATATCCTCTTGAAAATGAGAGTCGAGAACGCTAAATGGACATTCAGTGCCTTTTATCTCCACGACAATACATCGGCGAAATGCTTTAGCTACGAGCTAACGTGATAGCATCGTGCTTTAACTGCATATAGAAACAAAAAAAATAAACCCCTGACTGGAAGGATAGATAGAAAATCAACAATACTATTAAACCAGGGACATGTAAATACACGGTTAATGCTTTCCAGGCTGGCGAAGGTTAACAATGCTGTGCTAACGACGCCATTGAAGCTAACTTAGCAACCGGACCGCACAGAGCTATGCTAAAAACATTAGCTCTCCACCTACGCCAGCCAGCCCTCATCTGCTCATCAACACCCGTGCTCACCTGCGTTCCAGCGATCGGCAGAAGGACGAAGGACTTCACCCGATGCGTTTGGCGGCCCAGAGACGTAGGAAGTCAAGGTGAGGTCGGCGGCTAGCGCGTCTGCTCTCCAACAAAGTCCTCCTGGTTGTGTTGCTGTAGTCCGCTGCTAATACACCGATCCCACCTACAACTGTCTTCTTTGCAGCCTTCATTGTTCATTAAACAAATTGCAAAAGATGTCCAGAATACTGTGGGATTATGAAATGAAAACAGAGCTTTTTGTATAGGATTCTACGGGGTACCATAACTTCCGTTAAACTGACTTCGTCACGCGCATACGTCATCATACCGCAACGTTTCAGCCGGATATTTCCCGGGAAATTTTAAATGTCACTTTATAAGTTAACCCGGCCGTATTGGCATGTGTTGCAATGTTAAGATTTCATCATTGATATATAATGATCGCGTCTGCTATCCGACTCAAAGTCCTCCTGGTTGTGTTGCTGTAGCCAGCCGCTAATACACCGATCCCACCTACAGCTTTCTTCTTTGCTGTCTCCATTGTTCATTGAACAAATTGCAAAAGATTCACCAACACAGATGTCCAGAATACTGAGGAATTTTTCAATGAAAAACGGACGCTGTTTGTATTGGGACACAATGGTGTCCCAATACTTCCGTTCAATCCGTGACGTCACGCGCAAACGTCATCATACCGAGACGTTTTCGGCCGGATATTTCCCGTGAAATTTAAAATTGCACTTTATAAGTTAACCCGGCCGTATTGGCATGTGTTGCAATGTTAAGATTTCATCATTGATATATAAACTATCAGACTGCGTGGTCGGTAGTACTGGGTTTCAGTAGGCCTTTAAAGCACCTCGTCCTGAGGGCGTTTCAGCGTTATAACTTCAGCTTTATCTTTAGTTTGCGTCTACACACTGTGTCTGCTTGTAAGTACTCCGTAATTGTGCTCGTCTGCTCGTAAACCAGCAATGACATAACGTGACGACGACGGTAGCGTGGGAGGGTGGCGGACCGTTACTTTTCAGAGGCGGTATCGTACCGAATATGATTCATTAATATCGCAGTACTATACTAATACCGGTATACCATCCATCCATCCATTAATGTATATTCTGGGTGTCTCACTCAGTAAAAATAAAAAAGTCATAAAGTTTTTAGGATTCAATCAAACATTATTGTGAGTTTTTGCATGAGTGTTCCTGAAAAAAGGGACCCAGGCACACATACTGCGCAGCAGTTTTACATATATATTTATTTATTTATATATATATATATATATATATATATATATATATATATATATATATATATATATATATATATATATATATATATATATATATATATTTATTTATTTATTTATTTATTTATTTATATATATATATATATATATATATATATATATATATATATATATATATATATATATATATATATATATATATATATATATATATAAATATATATATATATATCACCGGCCCCCAGACACATTTTTTTCTCTCAATGTCGCCCCTGAGTCAAAATAATTGCCCAGGCTTGTGCTAATCCAAAAATTTTTTATTTGTGTGTTTACAGTATGACCCAGAGAATTCGGGCTTCATCAGTACCGAGCGCTTCAGAGACCTATTGGCAACCCATGGCTCCGAGCTCGACCCCCACAAACTTGAAGTCCTCTTGGCCCTCGCCGATGGTAACTCGGATGGGAAGATCTGTTACCAGGACTTTGTCAACCTGGTGAGACACTTAAGAAATAGGGAAGACACACCTATGGCTACTTATCCTAACATGTATGTTTTGGACTGTGGGAGGACCCACGTCATGCAAGCTCCACACAAAAAAGCCCAAATTACTGATGGTTCAAACATTGAAACATTTTGCTGCGAGCCAACAGCACTAGAAATAGTATTGAGTCTGTTTGTATAAAAACTTTACCTGTTAAGATATACTTTTTTGACTGTATTTGAGTTGCAACTACCAGGTTTTGTAAGAAAATATTCCCTGACAGATCATACATTTCCCCCCTTAATGCACAACTTGCTCTGGTTTCAGTTTAATCTTCTAACTGCAACCTTCTGCTGGTTGCCCAAAGTCCCATTCAAACATCTTCTGCTCAGAATAAATGTATATTCAAATATTTTGCATAGAGTGTAACCAAAGTAGTTAAATGCAATCCATTGGAGGGGGTTGTTGGATCTTTAAGTTATTAAGATTTCCTCCAAACATAAACCATCAATACAGCTCTTGTTTTCAGTAACATTTTAGCACAGTCATTACTCCATCCATCCATCCATTTTCTATCGCTTGTCCCTTTCGGGGTCGCGGGGGGTGCTGGAGCCTATCTCAGCTGCATTCGGGCAGAAGGCGGAGTACACCCTGGACAAGTCGCCACCTCATCGCAGCGCCAACACAGATAGACAGACAACATTCACACTCACATTCACACACTAGGGCCAATTTAGTGTTGCCAATCAACCTATCCCCAGGTGCATGTTTTTGGAGGTGGGAGGAAGCCGGAGTACCCTTGGGGAACCCATGCAGTCACGGGTAGAACATGCAAACTCCACACAGAAAGATCCCGAGCCAGGGATTGAACTCAGGACCTTCGTATTGTGAGGCACATGCACTAACCTCTGGTGCACCGTGCAGCCCCAGTCATTACTCATAAAAGTGTAAAAACAAGCTACACAAGTAGATTTTGTTTTGCTTGCACGGATTTGGAGTACACCGATACAGAGTATAAACAGATTTTGATATTAAAAGGGTCATGTTATGATATTTTTTCAACATTTAAAACACTTCCTTGCACAGAATTTACTTTACATACAACTTCAACCCGCTATCTGGCGTTTTGGGGGCAGTCTTTTTTACGTGCAAAGCCTTCCTCCAGGCCAAGCCGCCTTCAACTGCGTCTCCACCCTGTCAGCCACGTTGTAGTTTTAAGCGCTTCCATATCGTGTCAACTTACAGATATACTGTCAGTTAGAACTATACGCCACTTTTTAGCAAGGGATTTTAGCATGCATGTGCATGTACAAGCCAGTCTGCCACACAACAAGAGAAAAGAGAAGAACAAGTAACTTATTGATTACAACTGCTCATTTAGAGCAAGTTATGAAGAAGGGATGATTGTTTTTATAAATGTCTCGTAAAATTTTCGGGATACCAACTACACAAAAACAGGTACCAACTGGTAATATGCATAAGAGGACCCATGTAGGCCTATGTTCATTATGGGGTGCAATTAGTCGTAAAAATCGATCATGAAAATTTTCGCAGACAAATATTACTATACATAGTATACTATACATAGTGTTTTTCCGTATGAGAGCGAACGAATGTCAGTGCGACCGATGATCGGCAAGAAACAGGAAGAGAAAAATGGCTGCGACCTCTACAACAATACCGCGAAAAAAAACATTGAAATTATTGGAATATTTAACTTTAACAATTTGCTCAATTTGCAAAGCGAACGTTTCTTTTTTAGGTCAGTACGTTTGTGACGCGCGGGAATTTAAAGCATAGGATTGTCAGACTCGGACTCCCCTTAGTAAGACTGTTAGTTTTCCCATCAATTGATTAACGTGGACAAGTTGAAAAACTTATTCGGGTGTTACCATTTAGTGGTCAATTGTACGGAATATGTACTGTACTGTGTAAACTGTAGTGTTTCATATAATGTATTCTCTTCCTTTGCAATCTACTAATAAAAGTTTCAATCAATCAAAAACATTTTTAGCTAGCTGTTTATAATGAATGACGTAAAAATCGATCATGAAAATTTTCGCAGACATATATTACTACACATAGTATATTAGTATAATAGTCAGTGACGTCATTACTCGTGTTTTTCCGTATTAGAACAAACGAACGTCAGTGCGACCGGTGATCTGCAAGAAACAGGAAGAGAAAAATGGCTGCGACCTCTAGAACAATAACGCGAGCGAAAACATTGAAATTATTGGAATATTTAACTTCAACAATTTGCTCAATTTGCAAAGCGAACGTTTCTTTTTTAGGTCAGTACGTTTGTGACGGGCGAGCATTTAAAGCATATTATTGTCAGACTCGGACTCCCCTTGGTAAGACTGTTAGTTTGCCCATGAATTGATTAACGTGGACCCCGACTTAAACAAGTTGAAAAACGTATTCGGGTGTTACCATTTAGTCGTCAATTGTACAGAATATGTATTGTACTGTGTAAACTGTACTGTTTCATATAATGTATTCTCTTCCTTTGCAATCTACTAATAAAAGTTTCAATCAATCAAAAACATTTTTAGCTAGCTGTTTATACTGTATAGCCGTGTGCAGCTTTCTAAACACGTCATCATTATCATCATCACAAAATGCTCTTTTCTTTTTGAGACTGTTTGAGAATGAGCGTTGCCTATTGCCTCAGGTTTAGGTAAAAGCCACTGAAAATGAGTCCGCGAGCCACTAGTTAAAAATCACTGTGTCAACAAATCTGGCTTCAGCGTTTGCGCGTGTGTAGGAATTACTGAGCTTTTTGATCTCAGTATAGTGCGACATTATCTTGTGTTTATAAATCTTCCATCCATCCATTTTCTACCGTGCTGTGTTTATAAATCTCATTCAACATTAATATTGAATTACGGGACCTGGTTTAATTATGTGCTGCGGTCGAAAATAAACAAGCATTAGTGATAATAGAAAAACAACTGTACATTGCTGTGCTATGCAAGTGGGTACTGGTTTTAAAGATAAACAACGACATTATAAAGCATGACCAAGTCAGCTGTGTTTGCTTTCTCAGCCTTCTGATTGAACAAAACATACAACAGCCGAGATTTTTTTAAACACTGGATTGAGGAAAAGGCCAGTGTTTGATTGTGTGTACATGGCATACGTTGATTGGGTTATGGTTAGATATTTTTTATTCAGTTCTGTCGTCATCATCACTATTTTCAATGCACTTGTGAAAGGTTATGTACAAACAAAGCCAAAGAAAATGCAAAAAAATAAAAATATGCACTTGGAGTTTAGCTTCGTCCAAACTGTTTTGAGGTTCCTGCACTGTAACTCACATAAAAGATAATGTTAGTGTGGAATTAGTGTATTACATTTACCTAAACGTGGATGTTCTTGGGTTCCGTTTTTAGTTCTCCCATGTGAACAAAGTAGAAGTCTTTGAAAGGGCATGCGGGAGAGGACAGGCTTTATTTGTTCTGCTGTCTTCTCTTTGCACTGCACTTTCTTTCATCAATATGACTGACAGCCACTGCCTGATGACGCAGTGTTCAAGTCCCCTTCTCCCATCCCTCCACCTCTCCTTCCATTTCTCTTTTACCTTTCCTTCTTTCTTTTATCCTTTGCATCAGTGCTTATCGCTCCTTCTGTCGAATGTCACACTGCAGTGTTGCTTCATTTATATCTCCACACCTCCTGTAATTAATATACCTCCCTGAGGCAAGTTGTTTTTTTCCATTTGGAGGTGAAATGATGCTGCCCATGGAAGTGCTGTTTACCTATAGCCTTTACATATAACTTAACTATAACCTTTTTAACGCAGAATGGTTGCATCAGAGATGAAACAGTAGATCTCAAATTTATACCAATGTGGGTATGTGTCCCAGCATTGCAGACCACCCTTATACAATAGTGGCATCCTGGCTCTGATACCAAGTCCTAAGGCGGAAAATTTCCTAGTACATACTCATCTCCCTTTACCCCATGGAAACAAAGTTATGTGAACTGCAAGCTTTTTACGGTCATTGTGAATAAGGCCACACCTTTCTAATAATGACTACTATACCCTAGTGCTAAAACTTATTAAGTTAGTAAAGTTTTATAAAGAAATGTTTCTCTGATGCATGGAACAATTTAATTGCTCGAACTCCATCAAACTTTTGAAATGCTGACTGTAAGCCATAATTTGTTCTATCAGCCATCAACCGTTCTGAAATGCTGATATCTGAAATGTTGTGTTTAAATTGCACAAAACGTGTTGAGTTGTACTCAACTTCCTTCACTCAATGGATTATCTTAAATATTTTACTCAAATTGACATTGTACACTTGGGGCCTAATTTACTAAAGGTTTGCGTGTAATAAATCACTTGCAAACCTGATAGCACACGTAAAGCTCATCCGTGTGCAAAGTGGATTGTGTCTGCTAAGTGAGCAGAATAAGGCATGCAATCCATTTTGCGTCTGTTTTCATTATTATGCAAAATATATGCCGATCATTAAAATACCCACAATACTGGGAGGGGAAAATGCAAACGTTGTCATTTAGTACGCGATTTATCAACACTCATCACCAGGGCCGTCGTATAAGGGGGAAAGGTGATGACAATTCTAAGGGCCCAAAAATTATTGTGCATACACTGAACATATACCTCCCTGAGGCCCCCCGCTCCCCAACCCCGCCCACCTCAACCTCCTCATGCTCTCTCAGGGAGAGCATGTCCCAAATTCCAAGCTGCTGTTTTGAGGCATGTTAAAAAAAATAATGCACTTTGTGACTTCAATAATAAATATGGCAGTGCCATGTTGGCATTTTTTTCCATAATTTGAGTTGATTTATTTTGGAAAACCTTGTTACATTAATGCATCCAGCGGGGCATCACAACAAAATTAGGCATAATAATGTGTTAATTCCACGACTGTATATATCGGTATCGGTTGATATCGGAATCGGTAATAAAGAGTTGGACAATATCGGAATATCGGATATCGGCAAAAAAGCCATTATCGGACATCTCTAGTTAAATGCTACATATTTACCTGTGGACTATCCTGAGCCAGGGCCCTTTGTTTTTTTGCACATCAGTACTTGATTGTTAAATACAATAAAATACCCACTGCCTATTTGTTGAGTAGTTAATTTAACATGTATTTGCAATCAGAGGTGTAATAACATGTTGCAAATCAGTGAATAGAGAATAAGACAAACATTAATACATCATTTACATGACAATACTCTGACTTTTTAAGTTGGTAATCGTAAAAAAGGAAACCAATTGGGTGTATTACACCATGCACCGCCAATAACACTGGAAAAACAACAAAATTGAAGGTGGCAATTAATGGAGAATAGGATTTTTTTGTCAATGTCTGCTACCCATAGATGTCTGCTCCCCAACGCTACTTAGTATGCGCACACATACAAAGGTTTTACATATTTGCCTTGAACAAAAAGCAGCTGCCTTGTGTACAAGTAAGTAGTGATTTTAAATGTTATTTTATTGTATCTTCTGACAAGTACACATGTAAAAAAATTACAGCGTGAGAAAGCTAAACAGCCAAATTGAACTGAATAGGGACCTACACGGATATTCTTTCAGGGGGCCCAGAATTTCTAGCAACGGCCCTGCTCATCATCTTTTTGCGAGCACTAATTTGCGTTTTATTTAGCACCTGTGAGAAGGATGTGCAAACTGACAGCTCTACACAGAGTTGCGGGATCCGTAATTGCGCTGCAAAGACAGACGATGGACAGACAAGAATCCTATGTTTGTGTCAACATTTTGGATGGTCAGAAATGAAAATATTAGACATGTTGTCTATTCAGCAACATCATTTTATAATCTTATAGCTGCAAAAGGACATAAAGGGCTGATTAATACAAATTCAATTGATGCGTTTTGTCCTTTAATAATTTTTTAATGAGGTTAGTTTTTTTCACATAGAATATATACTTTTGAAATTGTTCTTATATGAAAAAAACTTAAGTATGATGATATGGACATGTGCAGTAAATTAAAGTGTCTCTTTAGTGATGCCCCCGTAGAGTACGCAAAATCCTTATTCATCAATCAATCAATCAATCAAAGTTTATTTATACAGCCCTAAATCACTTGTGTCTCAAAGGGCTGCACAAGCCACAACAACACCCTCGGCTCAGATCCCACTACAGGGCAAGAAAAAACTCAACCCAATGGGCTACATACAATGAGAAACCTTGGAGGGGACCCCAGTAATATTCATAATGCAGATGACGTGTGCCATTGTCAACTGCCACAATGGAGGTGGGAGAGATATTCCTAGCTTTTATCGCATTCCTAAGCGTATTTCTGGACAAATGGAAGGCGAGCATGGATTGCTACAATCAACCGAGACGTTCTATGGACGACTTTGTGTTTGTTCGGATCAATTCAGATAAAACATTTTGTAAGCAAAACGAATCTAAAATAAATAACAGCCCTGCCTTGTATTAATGTGATTTGTTTGGTCGAATAAATTTGATAGTAGTTAGATCATACTTGCCAACCCTCCCGTTTTTAGCGGGAGAATCCCGGTATTCAGCGCCTCTCCCGACAACCTCCCGGCAGAGATTTTCTCCCGACAAACACCCGGTATTCAGCCGGAGCTGGAGGCCACGCCCCCTCCAGCTCAATGCGGACCTGAGACTGAGTGGGGACAGCCTGTTCTCACGTCCGCTTTCCCACAATATAAACAGCTTGCCTGCCCAATGACGTCATAACATCTAGGGCTTTTAGAGAGTAGGGTGCACAACTGCGCACACAACAAGGAGACGTTCGAAGGGGAAGGTGTATGTTGCCTGTAAATATGTAGAACCGACTTCTCCATTGAACACGGTGTCCGAAATGATATACTCATCATGAACGGAGAAGTTAAACAGGACAATACTGCCATCTAATGGATAGCCACCGGAACACTGAAATTCAAGTATTTCTTTTATGTAAATAAAATAAATATATATATATATATATATGAAATACTGGAGTTGGTGAATTCTAGCTGTAAATAACCACGCTCCCAACCACGCCCCCCCCACCCCCCCACCCCCACCCCCCACCTCCCGATATTGGAGGTCTCAAGGATGGCAAGTATGAGTTAGATTGATGAAAAGAATACCTACTCAGTGGCCTAGTGGTTAGTAGGTTGTGAGTTCAAACCCCGGCCGAGTCATACCAAAGACTATAAAAAAATGGGACCCATTACTTCCCTGCTTGGCACTCAGCATCAAGGGTTGGAATTGGGGGTTAAATCACCAAAATGATTCCCGGGCGCGGCACCGCTGCTGCCCACTGCTCCCCACTGCTCCCCTCACCTCCCAGGGGGTGAACAAGGGGATGGGTCAAATGCAGAGGACAAATTTCACCACACCTAGTGTGTGTGACAATCATTGGTACTTTAACTTTAACTTTAACTTTAACTTTATCCGGTCTGTAGCCTCCACATAAAACAAAACTGAAGCGACATGAGAACAACATTCTCTCATTACATTAAATTGGTTATCCATGATTATCCAGGGTGTCACACTTGGGTCGGATCATTTCTAAGAGTGCATTAGTTTGGCCTGGCTCGATGACTCGATATCCACTGGGTTTATACAGATAAACACAAACGTCACAAACCTATCCACAAACAAAGCTGCTATTACCGCATTGTAAGGGCTGGTCTCCTAAAGCTTTAGTAAAACTTGGTAATATTGCTATTCTGTCTTGGTGGTCCTTCTTACTCAACATATGTGTCATCCGAAAGAATTTGGGATTGACAAGTGTGTTTTATTCCCTGAGAGGACGACTGGTCAGACGCAACAATTTCTAGACACTTATAATTTGAAAGTCTTTCAAAGTGTAAATGGCTTGAGTTGAACAATTAAGTAGTTCACAAAGTCCAGGTATGAGACAGAGAGAGGAAGATGTCGCGCATGGTCTCTGCTCCATTCAGACTTGTGGCTCTTGTACGGATCCTGACATCCACTGGAAATATGAAGGCGAGTCATCCAGACATGCCGTGTTTCTACTTCTTTTACATGTACAATCGCTTGGGGAAATCACACATGAATACCTTAAGAGAAAGCGATTGCAGCTATTTGGGATCCAACACTTCTCAGATGACAAAAAAACTTTCCAATCTCCGGCCGGGTCAGCTGTGATGCTACTTAGCGAAAAATTTTGTCCATTTGTCGAAGGAGAGACAAGGAGAATGCGAGCTTCCGTGGATGTGATAAAAAAAAATAGCGTGTGCTTTTGTATTATCTGGCCGTCGAGGAAACGTCGAATGCATTTGGACTGGCAAAGCAAACTGTATCAGTTATTGTCCGCCATGTATGTCGTGGACTCGACGTCTCAGTCCAGAGTATATAAAGTCACCAAAACGAATGGACAATGAAGGTGAAGGCAAAAGAGTGATGAGTGTGCTGACCAGATATCTAGATCCCTAGATTGATTCATGTTAAATGTTCTTTATCATATTGTTTACGTGTCTAATAAAGATTTGATTAATTTATGATGGCTCAGGTGTGATTCACTACAATAGGCCCCCGCAGCACACTGAATTCCAGTTAATTGAAATACCACAACACTGGACATTGTTCAGATAAGTTACATTTAAGAACTTGCACACAAAGCAAGGAGAGACAAGGAGAATGCGAGCTTCCGTGGATGTGATAAAAAAAGATAGCGTGTGCTTTTGTATTATCTGGCCGTCGAGGAAACGTCGAATGCATTTGGACTGGCAAAGCAAACTTTATCAGTTATTGTCCGCCATGTATGTCGTGGACTCGACGTCTCAGTCCAGAGTATATAAAGTCACCAAAACGAATGGACAATGAAGGTGAAGGCAAAAGAGTGATGAGTGTGCTGACCAGATATCTAGATCCCTAGATTGATTAATGTTAAATGTTCTTTATCATATTGTTTACGTGTCTAATAAAGATTTGATTAATTTATGATGGCTCAGGTGTGATTCACTACAATAGGGCCCCGCAGCACACTGAATTCCAGTTAATTGAAATACCACAACACTGGGTATTGTTCAGATAAGTTACATTTAAGAACTTGCACACAAAGCAACACTGGAGATGACTATGTGCGCATTTTCCGTGCATGCGTACTAGGTCGCGTTGCGCCGGCGGACGGAGGGTGCGGGGGTCTTAAACGGTGGCATTGTTGTGTGTGGACACGGATAAGGTTAGGTGTGATTTACCCTGGATAACCTTAACCGGCTTAGTGTAAACGGGGCCTAAGTTAGAACTAGGCTTTGAGGTGCTGCAACCACTGGCGTGGTATCATTGTAAAAACTTGGTCAACTTGACAGTCGCATCTACGACCATAAGTCGTGTTGTTAGCTTTGCCTGTCTGCTCAAAAGCAGTGGCTAAAAAAAATGCAGTATGTGCGAACTAGAACAGAGCCAGCTGTGCTTCTCTCGCTTAACATCAGTAACTTTGCCACTATTTTCAGATTCTTAATATTCAAATGCCAAGCTTTTGAAGAACGTTTTCTAGAATAGTGTAAGGTGTTATTGGTAGAAAATATGAGTGAAATGTCCAAATGTCTTTTTGTCACATGACAGAACGTATTCCTCTTTTTCCATCTGTCACCTACTACATCTCTTCTGTGTGTTACCTGTTCCGCGCCATTCACCATTCTCATCAGATTGTCTTGAATTCTCATTTGTCCCCTTTAACCTTTTATCTTCCTTTTCCCCCAGTCTCTTGCCGGTGGGTAAACAGGCAGAACGTCACTTGTGGTTTGTGTTCTGTACAATAAAAGAGAGGAAGTGCAGTCACTTCACATGAAGAATTGCATTTCTTTATGGTACGTTGGCTGCCCCCCACCCAGGGGAGGTCTGAATACATGTGTGTGTCCTCCCTGAAAACATCCTATTGAACACATTTTGGCCAGCCTTCAGATATCTACAAGACATGTTGTAAAAGTTAAAGTTAGACTCGGGTTGCATAGTAATGAGGTTAATGCTTTGTCTGAGAACATCCTCATAGAGATAGAAAGACAGCCGTGTACGCGCTCTTCCTGGTGTGTCGTCTGCATGGGGCCATGGAACCTTGTAATCTTTTTCCCACAGTTCTCGTCTCCTGACAGAAAGGCAGAAATAATTGGCCTCTACCAAAGCCCTTAAAAGAGTGATTGCTACCAAGATACTAAAAGTCTCATTAAGTAGTGCCAGGAGCTCCTCACACAACAAAACTATCACTGCTATTATTGTATTTTATGTGTATTTTACAAAACCCGAAACCAGTGAAGTTGGCACGTTGTATAAATTGTAAATAAAAACAAAATACAATGATTTGCAAATCCTTTTCAACCTATATTCAATTAAATAGACTGCAAAGACAAGATACTTAATGTTAGAACTGGAAAACGTTGTTATTTTTTGCAAATATTAGCTCATTTGGAATTTGATGCCTGCAACATGTTTCAAAAAAGCTGGCACAAGTGGCAAAAAAGACTGAGAAAGTTGAGAAATGCTCATCAAAAACTTATTTGGAACATCCCACAGGTGAACAGGCTAATTGGGAACAGGTGGGTGCCATTATTGGGTATAAAAGCAGCTTCCATGAAATGCTCAGTCATTCACAAAAAAGGATAGTGCGAGGGTCACCACTTTGTGAACAAATGCGTGAGCAAATTGTCGAACAGTTTAAGAACAACATTTCTCAACGAGCTAGTGCAAGGAATTTAGGGATTTCACCATCTACTGTCCGCAATATCATCAAAAGGTTCAGAGAATCTGGAGAAATTGCTGCACCTTAGTGATTATATTACGGACCTTTGATCCCTCAGGCAGTACTGCATCAGTGTGTAAAGGATATCACCACATGGGCTTTGGAACACTTCAGAAAACCACTGTCAGTAACTATAGTTCGTCGCTACATCTGTAAGTGCAAGTTAAAACTCTACTATGCAAAGCAAAAGCCATTTATCAACAACACCCAGAAACCTTGCCAGCTTTGCTGGGCCCGAGCTCAACTAACATGGACTGATGCAAAGTGGAAAAGTGTTCTGTGGTCTGACGAGTCCACATTTCAAATAGTTTTTGGAAACTGTGGACGTCGTGTCCTCCAGACCAAAGAGGAAAAGAACCATCCGGATTGTTATAGGCGCAAAGTTGAAAAGCCAGCATCTGTGATGGTATGTGGGTGTATTAGTGTCCAAGGCATGGGTAACTTACACATCTGTGAAGGCACTATTAATGCTGAAAGGTACATACAAGTTTTGGAGCAACATATGTTGCCATCCAAGCAACGTCATCATGGACGCCCCTGCTTATTTCAGCAAGACAATGCCAAGCCACGTGTTACAACAGCTTGGCTCTATAGTAAAAGAGTGCGGGTACTACACTGGCCTGCCTGTAGTCCAGACCTGTCTCCCATTGAAAATGTGTGGCACAATATGAAGCCTAGAATACCACAACAGAGACCCCCGGACTGTTGAACAACTTAAGCTGTACATCAAGCAAGAATGGGAAAGAATTCCTCCTGAAAAGCTTAAAAAAATGTTCTTCTCAGTTCCCAAACGTGTACTGAGTGTTGTTAAAAGGAAAGGCCATGTAACACAGTGATAAAAATGCCCCTGTGCCAACTGTTTTGCAATATGTTGCTGCCATTAAATTTTAAGTTAATAATTATTTGCAAAAATAAATAAAGTTTCTCAGTCCAAACATTAAATATATTGTCTTTGCAGTCTATTCAATTGAATATAAGTTGAAAAGGATTTGCAAATCATTGTATTTTGTTTTTATTTACGAATTACACAAAGTGCCAACTTCACTGCTTTTGGGGTTTGTATTATGTATAAATCAGAAGATTCACCTATCGCTTAGTCATGTCGTTACACAAATTTGTACCGTCCCCTTTATAAGAAAGTATCAAAGCTCAAGTTGGAGTTGCATTTGGCGAATATGAGGTTAATAAACTTTTTTATAACCATTTATAAACGCTCCAAGAGAACACAATATAATGATGTACACACAAATTATCATTATTTATTTGATGTATTCTGACCAACCCAGCCTGTGCCGCCTTTGTAAATATATAGCTTTAAAATATGACACATCCACTCACTTGGGCGCACACAAAAACAATGACAGAACTGAGCTATGGGGGCATGAAATAGAAATAAGATAGAGATCATGGAAGGTGAAGCAGTCTGCGGGAGACAAGGGAGCAAAGAGTCACTATGTTGTCATGGAGACTGTTATAAAATACGGAAAGTTCAGTTGTAAGGCAGCCTCAATGTCAGAGGAGAAACTACTTTCTACGGACTCTAGTAAGTCCCTGTGCTAAAGTCGGTTTCAAATTAAGATTTAGACCATATTATTACTTTTACTGACCGCAGCAACTGTACCTAACAAAATACATGGTTCACAATAGGGTCTGCGAGAATTGGAAGACTGTGAGATGGCCCACACACCAAAAAGGACATTTTTGTTTGGAGTTGTACTCCTTTGAGGTTTGACAGGGATGAGGAGGGGTTTGTTGGTTGCTAGGTGATAAGAATGGCATTCCGTAGTTTGTGCGGGCTGTGCTCAGAGAGCTGTGTGATGAGGGTTTAGCGGTACATTGACTGATTCTTAAAGGTTACTGCAATATACTATACAGACACAAGTATTGGGACACTTCAAGTCCAAACCATGGCGCTTGTTTTGTGGATTGAGAAAATACATTTGTCTGACTTGGGGAGATGAGGAATTGAAGAATATTCTTGGCAAAGCAAAGCACGTTTATTTATACAGCACAATTCATACACAAGGCAATTCAAAGTGCTTTACAGAAAATTAAAAGATGGCAAAAATGTAAAATCAGATTTAATTACAAAATACAATCGTCGTAAAAACAATCATTATTAATTTATCAAAGAGTGTAGATAAAACAATTTCAGTTGTCGGATGAATAATTAAATAAAAGTGTTTTCAGCCCGGATTTGAACATTGCCAACGTTGAGGCCCGTCTCACATCTTCAGGAAGACTATTCCAGTTTTTAGGAGCATGAAACTGAAACACAGTTTCACCATGTTTGGTCCTGACTCTAGGCACTAGCAAGAGACCACTCCCTGAGGATCTCAGAGCTCGCGATGGTTCGTATGGCTTTAACATGTCAGAGATATACTTTGGCACAAAATACTTATACACAAGGAGAGCCGTTATAAAGTCCATTCTCGGAGTAACAGGAAGCGAGTGCAGTGATCTAAGCACTGGACTAATATGGTCGTAGTTCCTGGTTCTAGTTAGAACTCGAGCAGCAGCATTTTTGATGTACTGCAGCTGCTCTACAGCTTGTTTAGAGAGCCCAGTGAGAAGGCCATTGCAATAGTCTAACCTGCTGGAGACAAAGCCATGGATTAGTCTTTCTAAGTCTGATTTAGACATTTTCCCTCTGATTTTGGCAATGTTTTTTAGGTGGTAAAAAGCTGCTGAAGTTATTGACTAATGTGGTTGTTAAAGTTGAAGTCTGAGTCCATTATTACTACTAGATTTTTAACCTGATTATTAGGTTTCAGTGAGAGGGTCTCAATGTGACTAATAATAATTTCTCATTGTTTCTGTAAGCCAAAGACAATGATCTCAGTTTTGTCTGAGTTGAGTTGAAGAAAATAGTTTTGCACCCACACACTGATCTGTTCCATGCAGGGACAAAGTGAATCAACAGGCCGACGTTCACCTGCCGTCAGTGACACGCAGATCTGATTGTCATCTGCGTAGTTGTGGTTGGACACATTGAAGCTGCGTATTAGCTGGCCTAGCGGCAGCATGTACAAGTTGAACAATAGAGGTCCCAGTATCGAGCTCTTTGAGTGGAAGTAAGGTCCCTCCAAAACCCATATTACCGTAATTGATTAGGAGATGTACATGTATTTTGCTACATTTAGTGTATATTGTTTAGAATAAACACACATAATTATAATAAACAATTGTCCTTTCTCCAGATGAGCAACAAGCGCTCCAACAGTTTTCGAAGGGCCATCCTGCAAGGGAGCCGGCAAATTAAAGGCAGCAGTCTCAGAGACGAGGTGGGTTTGGGTCTTTCTCAGCGCCTGGTCCGACACGTGGCTTACGAGACGCTGCCCCGTGAAGTCGATCGCAAGTGGTATTTTGACAGCTACAACTACTGGCCCCCACCCTGGCTAATCCTGACCATCACCGTTGTTGAGGTAAAGTGCTCTACTGTTGAAATGATGTATGTGTCTCTCAAAAGACCCGAACTGGGAAAAGAAAGCATAACATAATGTCTGTGTGTCGATACACCTAAAACTGCACACTTAGAGCCTGATTTACTAAAGGATTGCGTGTACTAAAACATGTGCAAACCTGATAGCACGCGCAATGCTGATCTACTAATCATGTGCAAAGTGGATTGTGTTAAGTGAGGAGAATAAGGCGTGCAATCCAATTAGCATCTCTGTTTTCATTAGTAGGCAAAATATACGCTGATCATCAAAAAGCCCACAATACTGGGAGGAGAAAATGCAAATATAAATATTTAGCACGCGCAATGTGATTTATCAACACTCATCACCGTTTTGCGAGCAATATTTAACGTTTTATTTAGCACATGTCAGAAGGACGTGCAAACTGACAGTTCCACACATGGCAGCTGGATCAGCGCTCGCGCTGCACAGACAGTCGATGGTCAGGTGAGAATTATCCTTTCTACATGTGTGTGTCAACATTTTGGTGGACGGTCAGAAAAAAATATATCGAACATATCGTCTATTCAGCAATTTCCTTTTATAATTTTATAGCTGCTGGATGACTTATGGGGATGATTACAATGATTTCGATTGATGCTTTTTTGTTTTTTATATCGTAGAAATATATTACTACAATATACCTCCTACATAAAAATATGTCTTCCCTGATGCATTTCCATGCGTTTTAGTCATTCCAGACACACTATTGCTCTGTTGATGTGACCCACTGCCTCCCGCACAGAATGTGAAAGTGAAAGTACAATACTTACTGCATAAACACTTTATAGGGCGCAACAAATGTTCAATTTAATGGCAATGACTACAGTACTTCCTGACTATGGCAACCCACCTAGGACAAACTGAAATGAATGCATACTTGCAAGTGATACTCATACGTGTAAAAAGACACAATATAACAACTGGACGCACAGCTAAATGTTACATAATTTTAATTTTATTTTATAATCAAACAAATGAACATTTATTACTACCATATAAACACACACAAGATTGCCAAAATTTGGTACTGTTGAGTTTTGGTATCAATTCCCAAGTATAGGTAATTAGTTGTGCATCGGTTCAAATGTGAAAGGTACCCATCCTTATGTGTATGAGTCAACTTGGCGAGTGTTTTGGCTCTATTCACCCTATATCTTATTTACAACATCTCTGTCATTTGCATTGTGGTTACAGGAATCTTTCTTAAAGGGTCCAAGGGTACTCTTGGTGTATTGGCATGTAGGGAAAAAAAAATCTATTAAAGTTTGACCCCCAAGTTGTATTGACTTGCAATTTCTCTCACAGCTCCATGCATTCTATAAAACACCCGGTGGAACTTAACAGCGGTTGGCTAATTCACCACAAAATTTGGTGCATACCTTTAGGGGACTGACAATTAACATGTGTGTGAACTTTGAGAACGATTGATTGCAAAACGGCCTCTGCAGTTTAGCAACTACTTGCTTACAAGTAATTTAGCATTTGTCTAATGAATATACAACTTTGAGGATATCTGTGTGGTATTTGTGTCTTTTATAACATTTTAAACCCCAAAAAACAAAGGGGGTGCTACAAATGCCATGAGTTGTATTGATTGTTTCCTGCCTGCAAATAACACTAAATTGATTAGCGATAAATGTCAAATATATGTTCAACATTAACTACAATTCCTACCCAATAAGGTTTTTTTCCTAGATTTTTACTGTCATTTCCATTCTCTGTTTTTCCTCTTCTAGGTAGTTGTGTTCTTATATTATGGATGTCATCTGGACCGTCTAGTTCTGCAGGTGTCGAGCCCATCGTTCCTTAAGAGTCCTCTACCTTACCACCCCCAGCTCCGGGCTCAGGCCTGGAGGTACTTCAGCTATATTTTCATGCACACAGGGTGAGTTATATTAAGCTATTTTTTTTCCTGTGCCACATAAACATTTATTTTTAGTAGGAACGTTTGATTGCGTCTTTGCACTGAGCCGAAGGGAGCGCTCACATCCGAGCCAGACTTGGGCCACGTTATTAAATTAATACCTCTGACATTCGAACTTGTACATTACAGTAGAACCTCTAAATTTGAATGAGCAATTTGGAATTCATCTGAAAATGTTTTGGAAAAATATGTTGAAATTCGGGCAGCACGGTGGAAGAGGGGTTAGTGCGTCTGTCTCACAATACGAAGGTCCTGAGTAGTCGTGAGTTCAATCCCGGCCTTGGGATCTTTCTGTGTGGAGTTTGCATGTTCTCCCCGTGACTGCGTGGGTTCCCTCCGGGTACTCCGGCTTCCTCCCACCTCCAAAGACATGCACCTGGGGATAGGTTGATTGGCAACACTAAATTGGCCCTAGTGTGTGAATGTGAGTGTGAATGTTGTCTGTCTATCTGTGTTGGCCCTGCGATGAGGTGGCGACTTGTCCAGGGTTTACCCCGCCTTCCGCCCGATTGTAGAAGGGAATAAGCGGTAGAAAATGGATGGATGGATGTTGAAATTCACGCAGGGCATCAGCAAACCTCTTAAAGTACCAGTAGAGTGGAAAAACACGTTGACTATATATGCTTATTTGTGTTTCCAATAAACCATATCAAATTATATTTACAATCCGCAAAGTATGTGAAAGTACCGTCTAAAATGTCACAAAATGCCACAAATTCAGTCAGCCACTTTGAATATTCCGCTCCGAACATCATCGGTAATTTCCGTAGAATCTGCGTCACTGGCGCAACGCTGCTGCACTCTGACCATGTTATTAGATCAGGTGTACTGGAAATACGCAAACATTTGAAAGAGATGTGCTGTTCATCATTCACAATCCTTATGTAAGACAAGAACACATATGCTTGGCTTTTTTTATGCATTCAAAATCATAAATAAATAGCTAACAATTGAGTCAACAGATCGAGGGTGCTCTGTTGCGCTCATTGTACTCTCTCTAAAAACATCCAGAAAGCGCCAACAATACTCCATTTACATGTTGTGACCTGAAAATGAAGTAAATATAAGTGATATGGTTTTCATAAGCGCCAACGCAGATGGACTATTTTAGCGGCGCATTGATAGCAATGAGCTAATGCTATCTTACACTGCTATTGTTGACATACTATAAGTTTGCAACTGCTTCTACTTCGTCTCAAACTTGCTAAAAGTAATAATTCTAGATTATAATTCATGCATCTCTCACCTGGTAGTAGACCAATGTGGCCATGGTCTGACAGGCTGGTCGACTTTCTCATCCCAGAGGTGGCGAAAAAGACACAAGAAGACGCTTGTTGCAGCAACTTGTTTTTAACCCTTTTTGAGGATTGTGATTGATTCTTCATCTAAACAAGATTTTGTGAGCGTCCCGTCGGTCGGCATTCCAGCGAGAGTGGAATATTACAGTAAGTGTTTGTTTTATTATGGTTTAATATGGTTATGTTGTATGTTTACTTACCAATGCTGTGGATGCTAGTGTCACAATAAAGCTGCATCCGGGCAGCAGTCGGCTTTCTAAAACTTATTGCTCATCCTCTTTGTGTTCGAGCTCAAAAATGTAAGATCCTGGATCATAGTTTTTCCCAAAGTAATCATTGTTGGCTTTCACAAAGTCTGCTTGATTAGCATTGTTGTTGATGGGTTAAGTTAAAGTTAAAGTACCACTATTAGTCACACACACACTAGGTGTGGTGAAATAACCCTCTGCATTTGACCCATCCCCTTGTTCCACCCCCTGGGAGTTGAGGCGAGCAGTGAGCATCAGCGGTGGCCGCACTCGGGAGTCATTTTGGTGATTTAACCCCCAACTCCAACCCTTGATGCTGAGTGCCATGCAGGGAGGTAATTGCTCCCATTTTTATAGTCTTTGGTATGACTCGGCCGAACTCACGACCTAAGGGATCTTTGGTTTGTAGCGCGATGTCGCGCGATCACAGGAGTGGCTTTCATTATTATCTCTCAAAATGGCTCAGGACTCTCCTTGAGATTGATACTACTTTGATCATGTCTATTTATTTGCAGACTTTGGAAGTCTTTTGGTGTCATGAATCATATACATAGCATAGCTTCAATATAGAGACAACTTGTTTTTCCACTCTACTGACACTTTAAGACCTCAGTGCAGCGAGTATCAAAGGATTAACTCTACACATGTGTTGCTACATATGTAGCACATATTATCACTTTTACAAAAATAAATTTTTATTAATGTGCAGCAGGAATATGGGACACAAGCTGGTTTAGTTGCATTGTGTGTAGACTTGCACTGCAATTGTAAAAACTAAGCAGAAGCTGGGTTGAAATAAATTAACTCTGGTGATTGGTCGAGTAATATATCCGTATTAACAGTTTGGTATCATATTAGATCCCATAAATCAAAGTGTTTGCTGTCTGGGCTGGAGATGTCCTTGTGTGTTTGGACTTTCCTCCCCCAGTTGATCGATATCTCCTATTGTCTCCTTCCTGATCATCAAACGATCGCTCAGCTTGTCATTGTGGTGGGGATGCTGTGTTTATCACGAACTAAATAGATTATTGACGCTGTCTCAGTGGAAAGGTTTGTGCGTGCTTCTTTGTTTGCTTGCTGTGAATGTGTGCTCATTCCTATCAGGATATAGCAGCTTTTTTTTTTGTGTTTTCCACAAACAGAGCACTCCACTTTCAAGCAGGATCCCGGCCGTATTTGTTTCAGCTTCGCCATGCGACTGTGTCATTTAGCTGTAAACAAACATGAAATAGAGATGAAGGTCTAAGTCAGACAGAACACAAGCAAATATGGGACAGAGGAAGACAGCTGCTGTGCTTTTGTATTTTGGACACAGCTGAGTTTTGTTTCTGCTGCTAAATGAGGACATCGCAGCAATGAAGGACACAGGGAACGTTTGTGGACTAATAATTCTCGTTTGAATATTTGCTACTACCACCAAGATCTGCACCTGCGGCGGCTCGGTGTAATCTGTAATTTATCTCCTGCTTCAAAGGCCTGTTTGCACAAAGCTTTAACTGACATTAAAACCAGACTTCTGGAGCACAAAAATAAACAAAACAGACAAACGGGTAGTAGAAGACAAAAGTGAGTAAAAACGTCTTAAGAAATTCCAAGTAACTTTTTTCTGTTACTTCTTTTTGTTTATTATGTGATAAATGAGAAGAAGCCGCTTGTGAGTGCTTACGACAAACAGAAGTATTTACAATATGCTTTTAGATAAGTTTAAAGGGAACATGCATTTGATGGTTATGGACATACTGTATGTGCTTCTTTACAAAGTGACATCGCCACTTACTAGCCTGGCAATCTTTCAATCATTTTAAAAGATTTTATCATGATTTTCTACATTTAAAACACCTCCTAGAGGTATACATAACATGTAATGGTGGTTCTTTGGTGAAAAATGTGCATAGATTTTGTTTTACAAACCAATTTTCAGACCAACAGTTAGTTTTGAGAGGCGGAGTTGTTAGATGCAAATGAACCTCTCCTCACCACGCCCCCTCCACCATCAGCTTTTTGTAGTTTTTTAACTTTCTGGGTTTTATTGGAGGAAGGAAGCCCGGTTGACGTACTGGAACTTTACACACAGGCTAAGGTTAAACTTCGAGCGAGTCTAACTTTCTAATGCTAGATCCTGGACGTATACATGTGTATATTGACAATAAAAGGCTTTTCTTTTCTATATCATGTACGGTAAATAAGTCAGTCTATGGCTGCTTCGAATTGTAAACAATAGAGTCTCAAGGCTATCAGATATGCTAAGAGCTGCCTCGTGAATGTAGTAACGGATTATATAATTTACTTGTCAATTGCCAAACACAATAGGCACTGATCCAGTGAAAAGTAATTTTTAGGAAAATATTTTTTTATTTTGCCAGAGGACGGTGATGCTATTGTCTTACAGTAGAAGGCTAAGCTAGTTATACACCAACTCAAGCTAACATTGCTAACCAATATTCACACATTTTAGGCTTAACGGCCTAAAATTAAAATTCCAGATTTGTTCACAAAAAAATGTATTTCCGATTTTTTAAGAACCAATCGATCAATCACATTTTAATTACATAGCCCCTTATCATAAATGTCTCAAAGGGCTGCACAAGCCACAACAACATCCTCGGCTCGGGTCCCCCATCAGGGCAAGAAAAAAACCCAACCCAATGGGAACAACGAGAAACCTTGGAAAGGACCGCAGATGCGGGGTGACCGATGTAATGGATGCCGACTGGAAACCTTTGAATACAAATGACAGAGATAATTCAAAACAAGTTTTTATTTTATTTAATTAAAAACTCATAGTTTTAAATGAATCACTCTATTTTACTCTTAGCAAAATTCTAATTTGTATAATGTTGTTTTTTTTAGACCAGATATAAATTGTACTTGGAAAGCAATACTTCTGCTAGAATAGATTACTTTTGTTAACCAAAATGTAGTATTGCACATTTTGCATGTAAATAAACAATCTCCAACATCAATAAAGTGCAAACGTCAAACTTCTGTCTTGAATAAAATACTTCTGTCAATAAAAATGTAGCATTATACATTGTATCCAAATAAAATATGAAGTAAAACATTGAGAGGACTAAAGTTTGTTTCAGTAAGTGGATAAAGTAAACGCAGCCTTTTTCATTCACACATCTTGGCGGTGTGCAGGGCAACTGCTTTAGTGATCGTTCTACGCATTGTGCTTCTTTCTCATCATACATGGCATCATCAAACATACCTGGAGTAAATGGTTGCACCATAGTAAAGTGAATTTTAGCCCGGAGTTTGATGTTGCGTCTTGTTTGACATGAAAGAGTTGTATTTTCCACGCTCAGCTGGAGGCTTCGGTACTTTCAGACGCTGTTTGTTGTGTTGCTACCTTTTTAAAATAAACTTTGCACCATGCAGTCACTTGTTCCATGCCTGCTGCCGCAAAACCAAAGTACTGACAACACTTTTCTCTTCTGTGGAACAAACCTCTTGATCTTGTTAGCGTTAGCATTAGCCATGTTTTTGCCATGTGTGCCACAAAGGAAGTAAGGGGACGGCACAAGTTACGGAAGCTCCTGAGGGGCAAAAATAATGCTGTAGCAAGAGGAGAAAAAATCTATTATTTTTCTTTCTTAAATCATCTGCAACAAAAAACTCGAATATATCGATATGTTGCCTAGGTCTAACACATTTTTACTTACCAATTCATTGTTTCCTCCATTGCCATAAATAGTAGTCACTGAGCCCAACATAAAAAGTATTTTAACCTTTTGGGAAAGTTTGTTAGTGAAGCAGGACTCTTGGCTCACACTCGAAGTAACTTCTTCACAGTTGAAGGCACATTGCTGAAAAACAAAAAAAGTAAATAATTCTTCAGATCAGACTGGAGGTTCAAATGTAGTGTCCTATGTTGGGTAATACAACCAATAACAGCATTTTTGTTCTTTGAGTCGAATCTTGGCCATTTTGTCGTCGAAACTACAGATGCGCGCATAAACTAACAATGGTAGACACACGCGAGGCAGTCTGGGTAGATGTATACCTTATATGGATAATCCGCTGACGATGTTCCCAATTAGTGACGTCACCATTTGTGCACATTCTAAATGAACCGTTTGGAGGACGTAGCTAAGAAGGCAAGATTGTTTTATAAATATCCCCGCAATGCCTCTACGCTTTGATTTCAAATTTACAGGACTTAAGCAGATCCCAAATGCACAACAGAAAGTAACAACAGGTAAAAATAAAGTTTGTTTTGCATGATAGGGCCCCTTTAAAGTATTCAATTTTCTACAGGGGTAAACGCACAACAACAACCAAAATTACTCCACACTTCCAAAACACATGCAACTTGAAAGACACAACAGTGTCCAAAAACACACAAACTGACAAAACAATAGTAATTTCACAAAACACAACACACGGATGCAGGGGAAACGCACAGCAACATCCAAAACACACACAAACCCCCAGAACACATGCAATATTGGGAAAACACAGTTCATTAAATCGGTATCTATATAATATTGGTTTAAAAAAAGTTGAATGAAAACAGAAAATATACTTTTTTACTCCCCAAACTTTCTTCAGGGCACTGGTAGGACTTGTTTCCTAGTAGCTATGGAGGGCCAAATGGGATAAAATTGAATAAATAATCAATCAATCAATCACATTTTATTTATATAGCCCTTAATCACAAATGTCTCAAAGGGCTGCACAAGCCACAACGACATCCTAGGCTCAAATCCCACATCAGGGCAAGAAAAACTCAACCCAATGGGAACAACATGAAATCCTGGAAGGGACCACAGATGTGGGGGATCCTCCCCCTTGGGTGACCGGTGCAAGTGGATACGGTTAATAATGTGAGAGTCCAGTCCAAAGTGGGGCCAGCAGGTGATCCTCTTGCATATAGACAAGTCGGGGCGCTTAGACGTCACCGACTGATGCATAAGGAGTGGTTCACCCTGGGTTCTGACTTCATAATGTAAAAGACCAGTCCATTGGGAGGCCAGCAGGGGATCATCATGAATGTAGACAAGTCAGCAGCACAGAGAGGTCACCAACTGATGCACAGATGAGTGGTCCACCCCGGGTCCTGACTTGGAACAGCCACCGCCTCCTCCGTGGAGGCTGTTCCGTGGTCACCTGATAACCTCTCCACAGAGGAGAGGGGGGCAGAGCAGAAAAGGGAGACGGCAGATCAACAGGTCTAAAAAGGGGGGTGTATTTAAAGGCTAGAGTACAAATGAGTTTTAAGATGGGACTTAAATGCTTCTACTTTTGGTAGCATCTCTAACTGTTCATTAGAGTACTGGAGCCCGAATAGAAAACACTCTTAAGCCCGCAAACTTGTTTTGTGCTCTGGGAAACACGAATAAGCCGGAGTTCTTAGAACGCAGATTTCTGGCCAGGACATATGGTACAATACATTAGCAAGATAGGATGGCGCTAGACCCTTTAGTATTTTATACGTAAGTAGTAAAACCTTAAAGTCGCATCTTAAGTGCACAGGAAGCCAGTGCAGGTGAGCCAGTATAGACATAATATGATCAAACTTTCTTCTTCTTGTCAAAAGTCTAGCAGCCGCATTTTGTACCAACTGTAGTCTTTTAATGCTTGACATAGGGAGACCCGAAAATAATACGTTACAGTAATCGAAACGAGATGTAACGAACGCATGAATAATGATCTCAGCGTCGCTGGTGGACCAAATGGGATGAATTTTAGTGATATTACAGAGATGAAAGAAGGATGTTTTAGTAACACTCTTAATGTGTGACTTAAATGAGAGAGTTGGGTAGAAGATAATACCCAGATTCTTTACAGAGTCGCCTAGTGTAATTGTTTGGTTGTCAAATGTTAATATGGTTTTATTAAATAGGTGCCGGTGTCTAGCAGGACCGATAATCAGCAATTCTATTTTCATAGCGTTAAGATGCAAAACGTTGTTGGACATCCATTGTTTAATTTAATTAAGACGCGCCTCCAGGTGACCACAATCTGGTGTGTTGGTCAGCTTTAGGGGCATGTAGAGTTGGGTGTCATCAGCATAACAGTGAACGCTAATGCCGTATTTGCGTATGAGGTCACCTTGCGGCACCATGTAGATGCTGAATAGTGCAGGACCAAAAACCCAACCCTGTGGAATTCGGCACGTTACCTTCACATACTCTGAGGTCACATTGTTATGGGAGACGCACTGCATCCTGTCAGTAAGATAGGAGTTAAACCAAGAAAAGGCTAAGTCTGACATACCAATATATGTTTTGATACGTTCTGATAGAATGTTATGATCGACGGTATCAAAAGCAGCGCTAAGATCAAGGAGCAGCAACATGGATGACGCATCAGCATCCATAGTTAGCAATAGATCATTAGTCATTTTTGCGAGGGCTGTCTCCATAAAGTGACTTGCCCTGAAACCGGACTGAGAGGATTCACAGAGATTGTTAGATGATAAGTGTTCATTTAGCTGCTGTGCAACAATTTTTTCCAGATTACCATGAGGTCAGGATCGAGGTTAGGTCTTTTGAGCGGAGGTTGAATACCGGCTTTTTTTTAATGCTAAGGGGAACAGTGCCAGAGGAAAGTGATAAGTGAATAATATTTAGCACTGATGGTCCTAATTATACATTGATAAGTTTCCCAGGAAGTGGGTCAAGTAAACATGTTGTTTGTTTTGTCCCATTTACAAGTCGCAGGAGATCTATTGCTTCAAAAAGAGAGAGATTATTTTGCAGGACAATATCCGTCGTACATACATTCGTATCTGCGTTAATAGAACCCAGTTGTAGCTTGGACGTGCCGTCTTTAATCTCCTTTCTTATGAGTTCAATTTTCTTGGTAAGTAAATTGATAAAGTCGTCAGCCGAGTAGGTGGAGCTACAGGGAGGAGTCCCATTAGGGGTTGGGGATGCTACTGTACTGAAAACATATTTAGGATCGGATCGTTTTTAATGAGGCGGATGAGATTGGAGTAGTAATTGGTTTTAGCAAAGGTAAGCGCGTGTTTATAAGTTATTAAACTATCACTCCATGCTTGATGGAAAACTACAAGTTTATACATTTTTAAACCATTATTAAAATCAATCCAATCAATCAATCAAAATGTATTTATATAGCACTTAATCACAAGTGCCTCAAAGGGCTTCACATACCACAACGACATTCTCGGATCTGAACCCACATTCGGGCAAGACAAAACTCAACCGAATGGGAACAATGAGAACATTTGTGAGAGACTGCAGGTGTGCACATTAATATATTAAATCATGAATATTTTTTTAATGAATATTAAAATAATTAAGTCATGAAATAATTAATTAAATAATAAACTGATTTATTGATTAAATAACTAAATGTAATTTGACATTAAATACATTTATGACACATTTATGAACACATTTATGTGCTCAATTCCGATTAAAATTAATTATTGACAGATTTAAGTCATTATTTAAAGATTTATTTAATTCTGTCCCATTTTATCCTCAATAACTAACTTATGATTTCATCGTACGTCTGTTGTTTTCCCCATGTTGCATGTACTTTGGCTGTCGGCCACCGTAAATGTCACTGAAACAAGACAAGGGAGGGCTTTCACGCATTTGAACTCCTCATTGTTCATGGTCTATGTGTGTGTAACAGGATTGAACACCTCAGCCTGAACATGGCCATGCAGCTGCTGGTAGGAGTCCCCCTAGAAATGGTCCACGGAGCCGCCAGGATTGGACTTGTCTACGTGTGCGGCGTTCTAGCAGGTGGGCTGGGCGACAAGAGCACACATTAGAGGACAATTTGCATACATTTTCTCTGATATTCACACACAGATCCTGAGACAAAATCACACACACAAGGTTTCACTTTTCAAATGTAGCGTTTGCTTGTTGTGTGTTTTCTATTCCATTAGCAGCAGCCTATCAGGTTCCATTTAGTCACGTAAAGAATCAAACATGTGTTTGATTGTGTAGGCTTCTGGGCAGATAGCTTTGTGTTTCTGTGTTTCTACCAGCTGTGGAGGGATCCTGGAGGTTGTACAATGTCCATTCAAACCCCCCACATTTCCCTTCAGTGCGTGTACAAAAAGGGCACAGACACATAATAGGCACACAAAAAAAATTGACTGACGCAAGGAGGGAGATGGATTTGTATTATTTTAATGACCCTATAGTCTCCACATCCTTCCGACTTAAAGGGGACCTATGATGAATTTCATGTTTTAAATTATGTATGTTACAATGTTGGATACTCATGTTAAACAATGCCCAAGTATCAAATCATAAGATTCATGTATTTTGGTTTGAGCTTGCACATAGTTTCTGATGCCTCTGTTCGTCGTGTTTTGCATTCTGGCTTTGTCGTGGACGCATTTATCTAGACCAGGGGTAGGGAACCTATGGCTCTAGAGCCAGATGTGGCTCTTTTGATGACTGCATCTGGCTCTCAGATAAATCCTAGCTGACATTGCTTAACACGATAAGTAATGAATAATTCCGCTGGTCATCACAGTGTTAAAAATAACCACGTATCAACCAGACTACAAAGCCATCAGCAAAACCATGCAGCATTAATGGTAAGAAGTATTTGATTTATTATTGGTTACCTTCAGAATAACAATGTTATTAAAAAGAAAAAGAGACTTATTATACTCTAAATGTCGGTCTTACTTAAAAATGCACGCACTTAGTTGTATTCAGAGTTAAAGAATATTATATGGCTCTCACGGAAATACATTTTAAAATATTTGGCTTTAATGGCTCTCTCAGCCAAAAAGGTTCCCGACCCCTGATCTAAACATTAAGTCAAGCTCTCAGCCAGAGTGGGGGGGCTTTTTATTTCAGAGTCTGAATCGATGGGCGTACCAGATGTTGTGACCGGGTGAATCTGTTAATAAAGTTTATTTTCGACAGTGACGGGGGGAAAATTAGCAGTGATGACTTCAAGATATACATCTAAACAGTAAAAAAATTTAAAAAAGATACATTCTGATACTTTTGGAGAGGGTGGGGCATGGTTTAATTTGCAATCTAGAAACACATATACAGTTTGTACAATCAAACATCTTGCAGAAAGACTGCTGCTACATTCCTTCAGTGTTTCGCGACCAGCAGGCACTCAAACAAGCACCGGACGGTGCAATAAACATTAGAAAAATACACAGAACGACCAAAAAAAATAACTTATTACCCTCATTTTGCCAAAGTCTTCCATTAGCTGTGGACCAACAATCACAGAAAAATCATGACTTTTGTGTGAAAAATGTCAACTGTGGTGGCTGCCTCCATTGTACGTGTATTACTTATTATTTATCATTCTAACTGATCTTTTTTTGTAACATGCTCAGTGAATATGTGCACTTTTGTAGTTATTTCCCCATATTTCTGCACAATAACTCATATATGGTAACACTGGCGAGCAGTAGAGAATATGGAGTGGTTTTTGGTCCGGAACATATTTTTCTTTTTTAATGAGATTTCCAGTTCATTTTATCATCTATTATTACACCCAAAAATGGTTTATTTTACTTTTTCATTGTCCGTCGATTTGTATTTGTGTTTGAGTTTCTCTTTGACTGTCACAGATTACAATTATTTTAGTTTTACTCAGTTTCAAAGATACTTAGATTTGTCAAACCATCTCTTAAATGCATTAATTTCTTTTGTTATTTGTTTTAGCTTCTGTGTGTTCTCTCCTGAACAAAACGCAGACGTTGTGTCGTGTGTTTACCTGACACAAGACGCTGTAATCGGTGGCCGCCAAAAAATATATGTTTTTCAGCTGTGCTCCATTGTAAAACACTTTTCCACCACTTGCAGCAGTAATGACAATCTCAAACAAAAAGAAGAAGTCTGTCGCTAAAGTTACAGAGAAATTTCTTCAGTGCAAAAATTATGACTAAAGTGGTGAATCTGTTTTCATTTGGAGTTTACTTATATTGACATGTTTATTGTTAATTGAATTGAATTATTTTAGCACAACATAGGTGTATGTAAATTAATTTGTTGTCAGTTGTTTGAGTCCCTTCATTATTTTTCTAATCAGCCTGACTTAAGACTAAATTGTATGTGTTAAATAAATAATAATCTTTGTGATTACACATGGTTTCATACAAGGTTGTAAACTGCAAGTAAGTTAGACATAATATCAAGAGTAATATTACTATTCAGTGTTAATAGTTGAGTGGGCCCCGGTCCCATCTGTAGTAGAAAAATGGGTCAAAAAAGGTTAAGAACCCCTGATCTACACAAAAAGAAAGTGTTTTAAACCATTTCAAAGGTCACCCTTTAAGATCAAATCGTTAACAGGTTTTGCGCAAGTAAATGGTGTGCATTTCAGTAAAACATTTAAAAAATGTTCTTAAATGACATAATGATTCTGACAATAACATTGCATTTGTGTCCAAATGTTGGGGCCTTTTTTAGGTTAAATAAAATTATGCAAGCGACTAATACCCTGTGATTGATCATGATTAATCCTAATTCAAAAGTGTGATTGATCTGATTTAAAAAATTATCATTTGCGATCACTAACCTATGTCTATATATATATATATATATATATATATATATATATATATATATATATATATATATATATATATATATATATATATATATATATATAAAAAAGATACAAGTAGGGAGATGGATGTTTATTGTTATAATGACACTATTGTCTCCACATTCTTCCTTCTTAACTGCGACCACAATGCCATACTCTAGTCTCATATATGTGTGTAGGCGTGTGTTTCACTAAAGTAGTGGAAGCACTAATTTGTTGTATATAAAATGATGCATTGAGATTTTGATTAATATTCATGAAAATCGTCTCAATCTCTCAATTTCTCCAATGATGTGTGTGTGTGCGTGTGTGTGTGTGTGTGTGTGTGTGTGTGTATGTGTGTGTGTGTGTGAGTGCAAGGGGTCAGCATCGACCCCCCCACTGTGTGTACCAGCTGAAGTGGCCCACACAGTATTAGGCTGCCAGTGAAATGAGGAGGAAATGCAGCATAAATCAGCCACATTAACATACAGGCGCACCGAGACACACAAGTCGGGGTTTTAATTAGATATCGACCACCATTGAGGGGGGGGGGGGGGGGTTCTATTGATTCTGATGTTTTTGGTTCATTGTGTCTGGCTGGAAATGATACTTCCTTTCAGACTGTTTGGCATCAAGCGGCTCAACGTGATAGAAAGAACACAAGCGTAAATGTGTCATCACAGCGGATTTTATGGTCCTCCTTAACGAAGGGGAGATAGTATTACCCTAATGACGTTTACTATTCAAATCCCATTACTATTTTATATTACTCTTTGACAGCTGAATTCATTGTGCAGTAGTAAAATGTAATGGAACAAGTTTGTTCAAGGGTATTAAAAGAAGCAAATAATGAATCTAGAGTTTATTTAAAGAGCAATACCACCATTATTCCTAAAACTGTATGTCTATTTTGAATATGACAGAATGAGACATGGACTGTCACAGTAGTTATTAGTTTTTTCACTGATTCATAATTTCACATTAGTTATGTGAATAATTTGTGTTGTTTTAGAATTGTCTTTATTCTATATCTATGTATAAAAAAGGCCTGTCTGAGGAAAATCCAATTGAGCGAGGTGGATAGACTCAGAAGCTCAGCTGGCACATGGGGGGGTTGTCAAAGTTCAGAGGTCAGGTAATGAGTCATTGAGGGGTCATTGACCCTCTTGGTGCGACACACATTGATGAATTAATGTGTATGTTGACAGCTGAGTCTTGGTAAGTAAACAATAGGAGATGATAATAACACGTTAAATTAGCATTTGCTTCCCATTTGTTTACATGAGGTCTTTTTAATGAAAATATCAAAGTTGAGGTTGGATTTGTTTATGTTAGAAGAAGAAAAAAGCAGGTCTTATTGGGAATGTTGAGAGTAATACAAGAGAATGAGGCGCACTCAAGAAGAAAAACATGTTGAGTTTAATTAACGTCAAGCCACAATTGTGTTTTGTCGTAATCACTTAATATTTTGTTTTAAGAAACATACACCTCATATTTTTTGCTTAACCACCATCAATATAATTTGTGAAACCTAACATTAGTTTAAGTCTACTTTTTTTTTATTTTCATAGTGATGTCAAACAATTGATTTTTCAAATTGGATTAATCAGACTTTTGGATGAATCACAATGAATCACAATTAATTACTTGCTAGGGTAATTTAAATCATACTTGCCAACCTTGAGACCTCCAATATCGGGAGGGGGGGGGCTGGTCGGGGGGCGTGTTTGGGGCGTGGCAAAGGGCGTGGTTAAGAGGAGAGTATATTTACAGCTAGAATTCACCAAATCAAGTATTTTATATATATATATATATATATATATATATATATATATATATATATATATATATATATATATATATATATATATATATGTGTGTATGAAATACTTGACTTTCAGTGAATTCTACCTATATATATATTTTTTTTTTTTTTAATTTTTATTATACATATAAATAAAATACATACTTGAATTTCAGTGTTCTGCAGGCTATCCAGTAGATGGCAGTATTGTCCTGTTTAAGAGTGTCACAACATTGCTGTTTACGGCAGACGAACTGCTTTACGGTAGACTAAACGTGACTGCTGTTGTTGTGTGTTGTTACCGCGCTGGGAGGACGTTAATGAAACTGCCTAACAATAAACCCACATAAGAGACCAAGAACCTTGTTGTGCACTCTACTCTCTAAAAGCCGTAGATGTTATGTCGTCATCGGGCAGGCAAGCTATTTATATTGTGGGAAAGCGGACGTGAGAACGGCTGTCCCCACTCAGGTCCGCATTGAGCTGGAGGGGGCGTGGCCTCCAGCTCCGGCTGAATACCGGGAGTTTGTCGGGAGAAAATCTCTGCCTGGAGGTTGTCGGGAGAGGCGCTGAATACCGGGATTCTCCCGCTAAAAACGGGAGGGTTGGCAAGTATGATTTAAATTCACGTTAAAAAATTACAATATTTTGACACAAATGGAGTGTAATAGTGAAACTGTCATATAAACATTTGTTTACTTAAATGCATATTGTAACAGTGTATAATGAAGTGCACATTTCAAACAATTCTGCAATTATATTGCAAAGTGCTGACGTACACCAATAGATAATGTACTATACACAAATTACCTTGGTTTTATCTAAAGTCCCGTCGGAGTGTATTTTGAAACGAAATATGCCACATATGCCTTTCTCAGCTTTGCACTGGTGTATGCAATGACTTGATGATGGACGGTATAAGTAAACATCCACAGACGATTAAGGTAGAGGAGTTTATATATATTATGATGCAATATTTTTGTTACATGCATTAATGCGTTAACTTTGACAGCCCTATTTTTTTTGCGTAATTACAGTATACTGTAGGACAGTAGTACCTCTACTAAGCTTAAAAGGTTCAATGATGGAGCTCTTCACTCAAAACACTTGTATTTCCAATCAGCATTGCCTATTGAAATTAATTCAAATCAATTTAATTGGTGCTTGGCTTGTCCAAAACAGCACAATTTTAACATGTAACATGCCTTGTTAAAGTTAAAGTTAAAAATATTAGATAAGTAAAATTGGATGAAAAACAATATAATAGAATGTACGACAAACAACTACAGTAGTCTTATGAAGTAATGTAATAATAATTTACATAATTTACCTTAGAGAGATGGACTTCTATGGTATATACTTCAAGCTGCTTTTTTATTAAACACACAATCAGCAGCTTTTCCATATTTTCATGTATAAATGTCAACTGTTTTGATATTATTTCAACGTCCATGGCTGGCATTATCGACTCATTCTGCTTCAGTATGGCGCAGACTAGCAGTGCTTCGGCTCCTTTGCCAAGTTGGCTTCACGCTCAGTCATGTTTTTTGAATATTTTGTTCCTTAATTCAATGAATGTCATCCACTTCATCTCAGAACTGTCCTTTAACACTTACTTTGTTTCCAGTGGTTTCTGTTTCTTTATCTATTTGAATTAGGACAGTGCATAATAACCAACGTGTCGACAAGAAAACAGTTTTAACTTAAATATGCTGGAATCTAAAGAATCGAGCTTCCCTTAGAAGTGTAAAAAAATAGTGCAGGTAAGCACTTAACACAAACTGTCGAAAATATGAGGCAAATGCGGGGAAAAAATGTGAAAAAACAAGTTGTCATTATTTGATTAACATGAGCATATAGGGGCCCATTTAGACCCATGTGTGGGTACACCCAACCTGACAGGATATATAACTCAGTGGCACTTGCACATGAGGAAAAGCAACATAGTTTGTGTCTAGTTCAACAGCATGAATCAATGCAGATGTTCTATTTTTGTAAGAAAGTATATCTGGGTGAGGTTATCTGACCTGTCATGTGTCTGATCACTGCAGGGTCTCTGGCAGTGTCCGTCACCGACATGACAGCTCCCGTGGTCGGTTCATCTGGCGGCGTGTATGCCCTGGTCTCTGCACACCTGGCCAATGTAGTCATGGTAGGTTGTGTTCTGAGTCTGTGCATGTATGCGTGTGTGGATGGTTAGAACATCACTCAGCCATCCTCATAGCGGTGTCTTTTGGGGGCCAGCAGGTGCAGCTCTATCTGCACGTGCCATACATTCCTGGGCATTTTGTGATGTCAAAAGAAAAGCATGCTTTTATCCTTGGTTGTAATAAACATCTTTATGTTCTCCGTCAACTATTTTTCTCTTTTTTTCAGAATTGGTCTGGTATGAAGTGTCAATTTAAATTATTCCGGATGGCCATGGCTCTGGTGTGCAGTAAGTCTAATTATACACTCTCCTTTTTGACCTCCTATTACTTCTTACCTTGTCTTTGGAAACAAATCCAGTGTAAGTCCAGAACAAGCAACATGAAATGTCCTCATATTTTGACTGTTTAAATAGACAATTGTGATTCTCTCTTACAATAGTTTTTTTTTGGATAGATAATGGAACCTTACCTACTCAGTGGCCTAGTGGTTAGAGATCGGTAGGTTGTGAGTTCAAACCCCGGCCGAGTCGTACCAAAGACTATAAAAATGGGACCCATTACCTCCCTGCTTGGCACTCAGCATCAAGGGTTGGAATTGGGGGTTAAATCACCAAAAATGATTCCCGGGCGCGGCACCGCTGCTGCCCACCGCTCCCCACTGCTCCCCTCACCTCCCAGGGGATGAACAAGGGGATGGGTCACATGCAGAGGACAAATTTCTCCACACCTAGTGTGTGTGTGACAATCATTGGTACATTAACTTTAACTTTAACTTAATTTATGGTTCTTGAACAGGGTTTGTAAATAGAAATGGTAGTTTGTTGAAGCAAATGTTTCCATAAGAAACAATGTAAACATGAGTAATGGATTCAAGCCTCATATTTTAGTAAAAGTCTGTAATATATATAATAATATACACCGACAAATACATTGGTGGTCCAAGAGGAGTTTTGAAAGGCTGAAATCATGGGTATCCCAGCACCATATGAATAATATTACCTTGAGCAATGAACCAATGAACAATATACTTTTTTTATAACAAAGCTTAAGTTTAGCGGATTAAACAATTTTACCATCATTAAAACATAAGTTTAAAACCCTTTCAACATTTCATCTCCGACACACTAGGTGTGGTGAGATTATCCTCTGCATTTGACCCATCACCCTCACCCCCTGGGAGGTGAGGGGAGCCGTGAGCAGCAGCGGTGGCCGCGCCCGGGAATCATTTTTGGTGATTAAACCCCCAATTCCAACCCTTGATGCTGAGTGCCAAGCAGGGAGGTAACTGGTCCCATTTTTATAGTCTTTGGTATGACTCGGCCGGGGTTTGAACTCACGACCTCCCGATCTCAGGGCGGACACTCTAACCACAAGGTGTGTGTGTGACAATCATTGGTACCTTAACTTTAACTTTAACATGGGTCTGAACTCACAACCTTGTGCTTTAAATTTCAAGTACTAGTGACGCCACCGGAAATCTGTATTCATATTCGAATCAGTGCATGACGTGGCCAGGAATACATTTGGGATAGAATTTTATAGGAAGCGCCTTGTCATCCAATAATTTACCTTTGACATGCGCTTATTCACACAAAACGGGGTCCCTCCACGGACATCCCTACGCATAGCGCGTGTTCTGCATTTAGGTCGGGGCGGTACATTAATTCTATACAAATAAAACCAACATTAGGTAAATCAGTATAATTCAATGTTAACGTTATGTTGACCGCACATTTCGGATCAGATAATGTATAAAGTAAAAGTGGACTTCATTGCGCTACATTGTCTGGAGTTGCAGCAGGCTGTGCATGACCAAAGATCGTATATTGAGAGAGGATGATCTACCGCATGGTGATGTACATCACACAACATATCCTACAAACCCCAAAACCAGAGAAGTTGGCACGTTGTGTAAATTGTAAATAAAAACAAAATGCAATAATAATTTGCAAATCCTTTTCAACATATATTCAATTGAATACACTGCAAAGACAAGATACTTAACATTCGAACTGGAAAATTTTATTTTTTGCAAATATTACCTCATTTGGAATTTGATGCCTGCAACATTTTTCCAAAAAGCTGGCACAAGTGGCAAAAAAGACTGAGAAAGTTGAGAAATGATCATCAAACACTTATTTGGAACTCCTTCGCTTGGAAAGGAGTCAGCTTAGGTGGTTCAGGCATCTCGTGCGGATGCCTCACGAGCATCTCCCTAGGGAGGTCCTCGTTGCATGTCCCACTGGAAGGAGACCAAGGACCAGATGGGGGTATTACATCTCCTCTCTGGCCTGGGAACGCTTCGGGATCCCCAAGGAGGAAGTTGCTAATGTTGCTCTGGAGAGAGAAGTCTGGGGGTCTCTGCTGGAGCTGTTGTCCCCGCGACCCGATTCCGGATAAGCGGTTGAAGATGGATGGATGGATACATATACTGTATATACATATAAATATATGTATATATATACAGTATACTGTATATGTACAGTAAATACCTGATATTTATATGTGATCTTAAAATCCTTTTTTTCCTCCTTTTTTGCACTCAGTGAGTGTAGAATTTGGCCGTGCCGTGTGGCTACGCTTCTATCCCCCGGCCTTCCCTCCTTGCCCCAACCCCAGCTTCGTAGCTCACCTGGGCGGGGTGATGGTGGGCCTCACGCTCGGCGTGGTGGTTCTTCAGAACTACGAGCAGCGACTCCAGGAGCAGTCTCTGTTTTGGATCTTCTTCTGCGTCTACACGCTGTTTGTGCTGTGCGCTGTCTTTTGGAACATTTTTGCGTACAGCTTGCTCGACGTGCGATTGCCCCCATCGCCGTGACATGCTTATTTTGTGGCAGCTAAAAAGACACTGCATCCCTCCTTCGTCCATCAATACCTCATATGCTGAAACTCATTGTGGGATCAGCCACAATGGATCAGATAGATCTGATGCAAGGATGCTATTAGGTAAATGTCTCCATTTCTAGAAGAAGCCTTACATACCTTTTAAAGGAGAACTGCACTTTTATTAGAATGTTTCCTGTCATTCGCAATCCTAATGTGAGACAAGCACACATATGTTGTTGTTTTTTTATGCATTCTAACAAGGAAATAAATTGTTGTCATAGGTGCAGCATAGCCTGCATAATCAGCTAACAATGGAGCTCTACTCTACTCTACACCTATAAAGTGCTCTAAAAAAACATTCAAATACATCTATCAATGTTTTATATAATGTACTTGCTATATGTTTAATGTAGTAACAGACACATGCATAATAACATGTAATATTTACATATTTCGGTCGTTTTAGGCATATGGCGGTGTATTAATTTCACAGACGCATCACAACATTTGCTATTTCCTTTAACAACAACTAATAATCATGGCAGACGTCATGAAAGACCAAACAATTGCTTTGGGACAAATGATGATCAAGAACCTTATATTTCTGAACCTGAATAAATGTAAGATGATCTACAAGTTTTAGAAGGTGAGCGATAAGCAGATCAGCGAGTGCTAAATGCTTAACAAGAAATCCAAACTACGAACATAATAAAACAATAATTTTCTGTACAATGTCTGCTCTCACTGAGATGTTGACTGATGGGATGTTTATATCTTCCCGTTTAGATGAAAATGAATCATAATCCTCACATTGGTAAAAAAGAATGCGAGCATCTTTGTGTCTTTATCGCCATATCCAGGTCTAAATTGAATGTGAAAGTTGACCAACTTCTCGATTTATGGCTTCAACGTTTTATTTTACAAGTGAGAGGCATAATGTATAATCTAGATAACTTTCACCAACTCAGAGGCGATGCAGCAGCTCACCTGCTCATTATGTCGATAGTTATATAAGCTAGTTACCTCTCTGTAATCACAGCTCCACTAAAAGTAGTTTGTTGGCGTTAACGCTTATAAATGGTAAATGGGTTATACCAGGGGTCGGCAACCCAAAATGTTGAAAGAGCCACATTGGACCAAAAATACAAAAACAAATCTGTCTGGAGCCGCAACAAATTAGAAGCCATATTACAAACAGATAGTGTGTCATGATATATACATTGAATTAAGATGACTTAAAGGAAACTAAATGAGCTCAAATATAGCTACAAATGAGGCATAATGATGCAATATGTACATATAGCTAGCCTAAATAGCATGTTAGCATCGATTAGCTTGCAGTCATGCAGTGACCAAATATGTCTGATTAGCACTCCACACAAGTCAATAACATCAACAAAACTCACCTTTGTGTATTCGCGCACAACGTTAAAAGTTTGGCGGACAAAATGAGACAGAAAAAGAAGTGGCATAAAACACGTCCTAGAAAGTTATACATTGTAAACAAACTACGGTGAGTTCAAGGACCGCCAAAATTAGTAGGACAAAACGGCGCTCGCCAAATACTCGAATCAGTGAAGCATGTTTAATACAAACAGTGTGCTTTATAACAATTAGGGAGGTTTGTGTCATGTTTGTCCTCCTACAGTAACCATATTAAAACAAAAAATATATATTTTTTCCCCTCATCTTTTTCCATTTTTCATACATTTTTGAAAAAGCTTCAGAGAGCCACTAGGGCGGCGCTAAAGAGCCGCATGCGGCTCTAGAGCCGCGGGTTGCCGACCCCCGGGTTATACTAAGCGCTTTGACACTATTTCCACATTCATCCATTCACACACACATTCACACACTGATGGCGGGAGCTGCCATGCAAAGCCCTAACCACGACCCATCAGGAGCAAGGGTAAAGTGTCTTGCTCAAGGACACAACGGACGTGACTAGGTCGGTAGAAGGTGGGGATTGAACCAGGAACCCTCAGGTTGCTGGCACGGCCACTATCCCAACGGCACCACGCCATTATCAGAATCAGAATCAGAAATACTTTATTATAAATATAGTTATTATATATTATTATATATTATATAATAACAATATCATTAATACTTGGTTAATATTTAGGTTTGGCATTTTTATTTGTTTTTTTAGAGGGCTTTATGGGCGCAACAGATTACTGTACTCCCATTAGATGCATTGTTAGCCATCTTTTACTTGCGTATATTACAAATTAGAGTGTGAATAATAGGCAAAGTTCCCCCCAAAAAAGTGCAGTTCCCCTTTAAGATCATGAAACCACGCATAGTCCTTATCATGGACATCCACATGAACAAAAAAAAACATCGACCACAGATAATGTACGTCTGCGACAATAAAAGGCCCGTATATAACTTCAACATCACTCTGCAAAAATGTTATATATTCTTTCTTGATTTACATGCCATCCCGCTACAAAGTTTGGTATAAATCGGGTTTAGTATTTTTGAGTAATCCTACAGTATATACTATTTTAATATGAATTACTGCTTTAACAATGGTGGCTTTTCCACAGTTATGTTTGCTTTGATCAATTCCAAGAACAAGCTTTGCAGTGTACTATTTATTTTTTCATGTTTATATTTTGTCAACTTTATAGACCCCATCGTCCTCCCTCTTTCCCTGAATGTGTTTTGCTTCTGATTGGCTAAAATGACAGAGAACATAGCGTCGTCTTTTGCTTTGGCATGTTCTAAACCTGTGTTTTTAAACACTGTTGTATGGTATAGAGATACTGTATTTGACCCTGGAATACAAATGAATGATTTTAATATGTGTGGACTTTGCCTCAGATGTGAGACATTATGTGCATATAATGTCTGAATCCTCCTACACGCAACCGAAAGGTGCCTACTCGTGAAGCTTTGTGAAAGCATGTCGAGCATCGTAGCCTCTTCTGCATTAAGTGTTCTCAAGTGAAGCCCAGCTGAAACATCATAGACAATATTCACTTGCGAGGCAGATATGGGTAACAATTCAGTTTTGTCCTTGTTTAGTGTTACATGAACCTCATACTTGTGTATTTGACCTTTTTGTGTGTAACTGCACCAACATGTGTGTACAGATAAATGCACAAGTGCCATTCAGACTTTTAAGCTTTCAAAAGTGATGCCAAGTGGTGTTTTTAGAGATCGTTGAAATCAGCCAAGAAGTTATTTATTGATGAGACGGTGACAAAAAGTGCGCTGGGGGACACAGGCGTAGCGTTGGCTACATTGCAACTGGTAACTCATAATGCAAAGCGGGAAAGAAATCAATGTGCTCTCTCTCTCGCCCTGTTAAAGTTCTTAATTGAGTATAATGAAGGTGACCACAGGCAGCACCCAGCGGTAAACAGTACTGTATTTTAACCTCACGTTACTCTGGTAACTGCTTCGCACAAACCTTATTATTGTGTAGTTAAACACAGCTTAACATGTTTGCTGTTGATTGTTTCTACCATGAGATACTGATATGGTGTGTACGTTCTGTGGCCCGTATGTATTGTTAGCAATATCTTGTATGTATCCTATTTATAAGTCTGTTAAAGAGAGTATCTGGATGTATGTTATCTGGGCCGTGACATAAAATTGATGGTTAAATTACTAAATATTTTAACAACGTGGATATTTTGTAGATTCATGATGTACAGTACATACTGGAGAACATTAAACATTTTTTAAAGAAACATGATTTGTTGGTATTATTCTGAAAATGGCAATTTCAACTTCATATCTATGAGGCCAAACTGAGCAATAACTTTTTTTTTCCCCCCAAGATGGCGCCGCTGTTGTAGCTGCTGGTTGCAGGAGCTCTTCACTCTTGTGTTTCCTCCTTTTGTTCTCTTCATGTTTTCCTTTTGTTTTAATGTGTATTATGCCTCTTAGCGTTTTCGTGAACTTGGATCCACTTCGGGCGATCCTTTGATCATGGCCATGTTTGCACCGGAGACCAGGTGCTGCAGAGTCCGCCCAGAGTTGTGTTTTACTTTTGTACCTGTATGTAGAAGGAGCGCCCCTAAAATGGCAGCTGGGTTGCAACAGCTCGGTCCTCTTTTAGTGTATTTTATGTCATTTGATGTATGTCTTTTGTTTTCATGTGTTTTAACTTATTTTTGTGGACTTTGTATCTGCAACAACTATATAATTTTACAGTGGCGGGCCATGCGTTTCCCACCTAGGCCTTCAGTGATGTCCTGTGTCCAATGATTACCTCTCAAAATACCATTATTTATGTCCCCACATGACCATTGCTGGAGAAATACTCTACAGGAACACATTTACGCAGTACTGGGCATTGACCCACATCAACAGTTTACAAAACGGGTTATTTTCTGTCGCATTTAAAAATCAATAAACCCGCGTCAGCAATTAAAACATATCTTATGTTTTACTGTCAAAATTAAAATTGCATAAAACATATTAAACGTGAAAAAAAAGAAAAAGAAATAACATCTGAAGTCACAATCTGTAGAACCCATTCGAGCTTCTGGTTGGCTGACATTGTCTCACAAGATGTAGTTTCTCTTTTAATATCCTTCTTGAAAATGGCCTTGCAAATATATATGTTGTCTTGTCTAATCATAAAAGATGCAGACGAGGCGTGTTGGCTGAGTTTTTAAAGTTTACTCCACAGTGTGCTCATCAAACACATCCAGCATGGCTACTTCAACCTAAACGGGGCTACTGCCCATGCTATTCACTACTGTGGCATGCTGGGTAATGGAGTTCTAATGTTACCTAGCTCATAACATCACAATATATATCTGCCTTAGGCCAGCTAGAAGGCCTTACTGACAACAACGCGTGATATGATTGGCTATCGCAACTGTCTGTCAAATGTTTTTGTCCATTCACTTACAGTGCACGGACGCCAGCATTGTTGATTCTGAAGGCCCCGGGCAGATTTGGTACATCATGGCAACATAAACTAGCTGGATTGATTGATTGATTGAGACTTTTATTAGTAGATTTCACAGTGAAGTACATATTCCGTACAATTGACCACTAAATGGTAACACCCGAGTAAGTTTTTCAACTTGTTTAAGTCGGGGTCCACTTAAATTGATTCATGATACAGATCATAATACAGTCATCACACAAGATAATCATCAGAGTATATACATTGAATTATTTTCATTATTTACAATCCGGGGTGTGGGATGTGGAGGGGGGGTTAGGGGTTAGGTTTGGTTGTTAACAACACTTCAGTCATCAACAATTGTATCATCAGAGAAATGGACATTGAAACAATGTAGGTCTGACTTGGTAGGATATGTACAGCAAGAAGTGGACATGGAGAAAGAGAGAGAGAGAGATCAGAAAGCATAAGAAAAAGTATCGACCTTTGATTGTTTACATTTCATTATTAACAATCCGGGGAGGGTGTTCTTTTAGTGCAGTTTTGAAAGAGTATAGAGATGCCCTTTCTAGCTGGATTCTGATTGGATAAAAATTCTACAACCTAAAAACAACGTCACTGTAAGGAGCATAATATGACATGAAGCGAATATGAATACTTTTAGATATTTAGGGAAAATAAATTAAAAATGGCTTTTATCTTTAATTATGATCATGATTTCTGGTTATGTTAGGCCAGCAGACCCCGACGGCACACCACTGTAATTTTACCGTTGTGGGATAATTAAAGTCTATCGTATCCTCCTGATGAAGTATTTAACCCGATCATGTGACTTCTTCACCGTTGTTGCCATCTAGCGACCACATGACGAAATACAAGTGTTCTCGCGAGATGATGGTGTGCTCGTTCTCGTCCGCATTGTCCGAAAAAATAGCGCAGACAGAACAATTAACATTTTTTACTGCCGGTATAAAAAAATAATCATAAATAATAAAATAAGCTCCATATCATGTTGAAATCAAAATACTTGCAATTAAAGTACCCGAGTAAATCGGGGCGTATCTACTTTATATGGCGTCACGTCTAAACAGGCCGTCGCTACTTCCTGCGACAGGCGCCATTTTCGGCGTAGAGGCTGAATTACAGCATGCTGTTGTCAAACAGATAATAAGAACTCAAAGAGACGTATACCTTGATTGTTCACATTTGTTTCCACAATGGGAAGAAAAAAGAAGAAGCAGATGAAGCCGTGGTGCTGGTATCCTTTAGTACAAACGACCAAACTTTAGGATTAAAGGCGGAGTGTTCTGAAACAACTCGACAAAAGGCAGGCCTCTGCTAGCTTATTTGTCTGTTTGTAGGCTAACGCTAGCTCGAATAATGACATTTCATGCTACAATGACTTTATTAAGCAATGTTAACGTCCATAAAGTTTTCACAATCGAGTGAATTTGTAAAATGTGTTTCTTATTCCGCTCGCTTGTGTAATAATTCGTTTTTCGGTGCTGGCTAACGCGTTAGCTGTGCTAATGTCGTAAACTGCTAAAGCCTAAATTCACACTAAGCTGTTTCTAATCAATTCGTACAGTCTACACACAACACAGATGCACAAAATGCAGGGAAGTTCAATGCAAGTCATCGAATAATTGTCTCGTTTAATGTAATTTTGGCTTTTACCACGTCATCCTGGTTTTTCGAGAACAAACCTTAATTCCCTCTTCAAGGTACTGCAATCGAGATTTTGATGATGAAAAGATCCTCATTCAGCATCAAAAGGCCAAACACTTTAAATGTCACATTTGCCATAAGAAGTTATACACTGGTCCGGGCCTGGCCATTCACTGCATGCAGGTAGGTGAACACGCTCTACTCCCTGCTAAGTTCTTATGTGGTGCATACAATATTTGCTCACTTTCCGTGTATTTCAGGTGCACAAAGAGACAATCGACAGTGTACCAAATGCAATTCCCGGAAGAATCGACATTGAGCTGGAGATTTATGGTATGGAGGGGATTCCTGAGAAAGATATGCAAGAAAGAAGACGAACGTTGGAACAGAAATCTCAAGGTTTGTGCACTTTTTGGTTGGTCTGGGCCAGGGGTCGGCAACCTGCGGCTCCGGAGCCGCATGCGGCTCTTTGACCACTCTGATGCGGCTCAGCTGCATACTTGCCGACCCCCCCGATTTTCCCAGGAGACTTATGGATCTCAGTGCCTCTCCTAGAAAACTCCCAGGGCAAATATAATCATATTTTCACTGTAATTACTAAATTAAGGGCGTGCCCTAATTGCACTGCAGTAATTGTCCTCTATAGCATTTACAAACAGCGTGCCAGCCCGGCCACATGTATGTAGCTTTTACTTGCACACGTAGGAGACAGCAAGGCATACTTAGTCATCAGCCACACAGCTTACACTGACGGTAGCCGTATAAAACAACTTTAACACTGTTACGTTACAAATATGCGCCACACTGTGAACCCACACCAAAAAAGAATGAAAAACACATTTCTGGAGAACATCCGCACCGTAACACAACATAAACACAACACAACCAATACCCAGAATCCCATGCAGACCTAACTCTTCCGGTCTAGATTATACACCCCCGCTACCACCAAACCACCCCACACATCAACCCCCCTCCCCTCCCTGCGTCGGTTGAGCGGAAGAGTTAGGGCTGCATGGGATTCTGGGTATTTGTTGTGTTGTGTTTATGTTGTGTTACAGTGCAGATGTTCTCCATAAATGTGTTTGTCATTCTTTTTTGGTGTGGGTTCAAAGTGTGGCGCATATTTGTAACGTAACAGTGTTAAAGTTGTTTTATACGGCTACCGTCAGTGTAAGCTGTGTGGCTGTTGAACTAGTACGCCTTGCTGTCACTGACACTTACGTGAGCAAGCTGAAGCTGCATTCTACATGTGGTCGAGCAGGTACACTGTTTGGGCAGGCTGTAGAGGGCGCCAAATGCAGTGCCATCACGCCATGATATTCGGGAGTCTCCCAGAAATAATGACGCTATCAAGCACCATTCATTCAAAACTCGCGGGCCGCACTAACATCAAATTTCCATATTAAGGTGCGTGCCGATGCGTGTGTCTGAGACCCCTGGTTAACATAGCACAAAGCAATTTAAGCTTTGTATGCAGTGTTTTTCATTTTAAATTTAAAAACATTTTTTGTGGCTCCCATCATTTTCTTTAATTTGTGAAACTTGCCAAAATGGCTCTTTGAGTGGTAAAGGTTGCCGACCCCTGGTCTGGGCCAATAACAAGTTTTGCTCGACATACATTGTCCAACAAATTATCGCCAATATACGATATTCATAGCATTATCTTAGACCAAATTAAGCACTAATGTAATCATATATAATAATAATAATAATAATGCAAGGTTCTAATTCCAACAGGTATTCCCTCCCGTGCACACACTTTTGTCTATGTGCTTCCCCAGAAACACAAAACTTGCAGAATCTCCGCCGGTCCCCTTTCAGGTTCTTGTGCGCGATTATGGAAACAAAGCCTGGGTTGATAAAAATTTTGCTCGACCATAAATTGACCTACAAATTATTGCCGAAAAAGGATAGTATTGTCAACATTATTTTTAGACCATATTAACCACAGATTTAATGATAATACTTAATAATGCAGGTATACTTTTTCAAACGCAATAAACTTGTATTTATTTTATAATTTAACATTGTAATTGGAATGTAAAGTTAAAAAATTCCAAGTTAAATAAAATAAATAATACAAATAAAATATACTCTGTTACCAACATTTTGCACTTTAATATTAATCACAACCAGAAGCAATACAATAGGTTCTATCTCTGTTAAGGAGGGGTGGGGGACCGTCAAATATACACAACCAAAACAAAAAATGCAGCGCTCGAATTTCCGCCACCGCCCTCGTCATTTGCCCTAATGCCCCAAAAATTGACCAACATTTGCGGCAGGAACATGCCGTGACCACCCTTGACTTTTTACTTGTTAATGGACAAGGGATGTAACAGTAAACTATATAATGATAATTTCAGAAAATTCCTGACTGTTAGTAATACCATTTCATTTTTTAATGACCGAAAAAACGTCATTTTTTAATGCATTTTCGGCAACACGCCGTCAGGCGCATGCGCGCTAGCATCGTTTGGCTTGATTATCATCGCGGACCAACGACACCGACTTTGCTACGGAGGTTTCCCCTCAGAATAAACAGAGCCAAGCGCTTGTTTTAACGTCATTTTCCCTCGCTTCCCGTCGTGCGTTTTAAGAGCACACTGCTGTGTTTAGATGGAGATGGGTGTGGACAATATTGGAGACAGACGCACTTGTCACCAAACTAAAAGTATACAGCGAAGGAGAAAACTGATGTTTTGCAGCAGGCGATGTGTCGTGAACGTTGTCACAACTTGTTTATAAAGTCTTTACTTTGTTTACTGGGATGTTCACTCCTTTAACTGCAAACTGTATCAGTGTTCAAACATCAATACCAGCTATATTGTTTTTTCATCTTATCGAATTGAACGCAGGCGGTGAAGATTGTTTATTCGATGTGTGAGGTATCACTCCGGGGTTTTTTTTGTTGGCCAAGCTGTTGTACTGAAACTCTAGGGAGGCGTTGGAGAATAACAAAGCTTGTTTATTAGACTTCATCTTCATTAGCCAAACTGCTTTGTTTTATTTTGATATAAAAAAGTAAAACACCAAGTTTTGTTTACATTAATTTGTGTTTTTTTTTTCATGTCACTTCAAAGATCCTTCATGTGACATCATTTTGTTAATGTGTTATTGTGTATAGTTAATTCCTATACGACATATTTCTGCTCAAACTCATAATGGATCTGTCCCGATACATCATCTACATGATGTACATAACTAAAAAAAAAAAAACTCGGGTAAGAGTGGGTGGTTGTAAGGAACAGTCTAACTCGGCCTGTCACTATCACGTCTCCACCTCAACGCTTGATGTTAGTTTGTCTATATTGGCAGACGATCACTTTTCCGATGTCTCCATCATGTCCAGAAGTCTCTTTATCTGGACGCCTTCTTCTACTGCATTCAGCAACTTGGTCTCGATTGGAAGTTTTTGTTTTAGTCTGTCCTGCTTGTGGCTGTTGAGTTTTGCCTAGTGAAAAAAACAAGGATTTTTACAAAATTACATTCAATTATCATGAATACATTATTTGGGATAAACTCACTTTAGAACAGGTGTAAGATAGTGACATGTTATTTACAACATGTCAAATGGCCCTCAACATCGTCGGGAAACAATATGTGTCAATAAAGCACTTCATCGAGGTATTTTAATTTTGACAGAGATTTTTTTTTTTAATGCAACTGCAGTTTCACTTAACTCAATATTATTTATTACAAGAAACTACTCAAAGCATTTTTAATACAACCCTATTTAAATACATCTAAAACAGATGAACTTTAATATATGCTTGCTATCTTGATTTCTACGGAGCCCCTAAAGGGAAATGGGAATTTTTTTTTTTTAGACATGTATCTCGTGGCCACGAAAGTTTCTCGTGGCCACGAGAAAGTTTCTCGTGGCCACGAGAAAGCATTGGATGCGTGCTGATGGTTTGGTGTGTGTTAAAATGGCAGTTTAGGAGTTAATATGGCTGTATTTCCAATTAGGACTTTCCCCCATGTGTGTTGTGGCAAAATGTGAATGCTTGATTAGTAGGTGTGAGACAAACACTTTATCTTCCTGGTTATTGTAACGCTACGTGTTTGACATTATTTAAGACTTTATCATGCCGGGAAAGGACAGTTTTCCTCTTCTGTGGCTGTGGGGGGTGGGCGTGGCTTGCGGACCTGCAGCGAAGCGGAGTGTGTCAGTTAGTCCGATGTTGATGTGATCAAACTTCTTTCTTGCTTGGAAGATACACGCACAATTGTAACTGTTATTTCTTCCTGCAAATAATAAATATGTACAACGTGTTTGGATGTATTCATTTATGTAAAATTGTCATTAAATGTAATATTGCCTGACAAAAAGTGATTCGACGTACGTAATATTTTGATATTTACACATCGCATATTTACACACGCGCATCTGACTAGAATACCCTTATATGCATTACATATATCAACATCAACTACCTACTGTACTGTTTACTTGTTGAAATACCCTTTTTAGAACAAATATCTACCCACATAATTTGTGTATATATAATATATATATATATAGATACACATACATATATATATGTATGTATGTATATACACACATATAAATTATCCCTAATAAGTAAACAAATATTAAGAATAAAATACACTCTCAATCTCTCTTAGCACTTCAATAAATATCGATCATCTTTAAATGCAGTTTTTTTCCCCAGTAGGAAGAACTGCCGGCCGGGTGGTTTGTTTTGTTTCTTTTTGTTGCCATCACTTTCTAAAAAATTCAACATTCTGGCTCATTTGTCCTTGTTGATAGGCTTGATAGGCTTATCTTGCTCATTCTAGACATCTGGCTTTAAAATGTTTTTTTCCCTCCTTAATTTTGTTACATTGCATTGCTTCGAATTAGTGACCAGCAAGGCTCTATTGCTGCCTAACGTGTGCGTAAGCTAGCACTCCCGCTTCCACTCTCGGAGAGACACACACAGACATGGCACCTTATAGATGCTGGCAAAAATATAGATTTTATTTATCGTTGAGATGAATTGTTTTGATTATCGTCCCAGGCTTACTTTTTGATATGCACTATTCAAGCAGATACATTCACAGTGAATTGCCCTGTTGCATATAATGAATGGATTGAGCTTTTAATGATATATTCTGACTGTTGCCTCCCTAATTTCAGATGGAGGGAAAAAAAGGAACCCAGATGATTCGGATGAGGATGATGACGACGATGAAGCAGGACCATCAGTGCAGCAAGTGACTGGTGTGCCGCCTCAGGTAGGCTATGCTGCACCTATGGCTCAGCCTGGGATCCCTCCTGTGGCGGGTGCGCCGGGGATGCCTCCAGGAGGATATCAAGGTGAGTGCCAGATTTTAGAAAACAAGTTTAACTATACAGATCTGAGACAGTTACAACATGCCTTTCCCCTTAATGTTATAGGAATGCCTCCAATGATGCCAGGTGTTCCTCCCATGATGCATGGCATGCATCATGGTATTCATGGAATGCCTCCAGGGTAGGTTCACAATCTCTCTACATTTGTGGTTACTCATCATACTTTTTGGTTTTAATGCTGGTAAGTAAGGCTGAGCGCTTTGACCCAAAATTCATATCACGGTATAAATTAAATCCCTTCACGGTAATGGTGTATATCGCGGTATAAATGTTGCGGTGTTTAACTTATAATGTAAGTGTCTCTGAATGGGTTTTGTAGTCCCCTAGCAAAGCTAAATAGTTTTTTTAAAAACAACAAAAAAGCACATTTATAATGTAATTTTGTGAGCATTTATTGTGCAGAAGAACAGCATTAAGGATAGTGCCTCAGAAGTACAAAAATTCTTACAAAAATAAAGTGGATATTGTGAACAGTACTTAAAGTAAGCTTTTCTGTAAGGCAAATGCCAACAGTGGAAAGGTTTTGTAATCTAAAAATAGTGCAAAAATTACCAAACAAAACATTTTCCACACCTTAAAGAACACAAATAAATAAGATACTCTAGTAACACTACTTTAAGTACATAGAAAAGGCTTTCGTTCTCTTGTGTAAAAATTGTAGTGCAAAAGTTAACAAACACATTTTCCTCATCTTAAAGAAACAAAAATACAATTCCCAACAACACTACTTCCAGTACACAGAACATACTTTTGTTTTTTGTCTGCTGTGCAAAAGTGTCACTGCCTGACTGAACAATATATTTTAAGAGGGAAACACCGTACATTTAGCATCCATCCATTCATTGTCTGCTGTTTGTCCATATTTTTAGTAATAAACAACAAAAACAAAAAGCAGCATATTTCAAAATAAAATCACAAGCTGCAACACTGTACTTTAGTGTCCACTCCAGTTCACTTGCTTCCCAAGTTAGGGCAAGAGTGGGAAGTTATTAGCTACAAACTCTCTGTATAGGACATCTATTGGATTAATTGTTATGGAACTATGTTGAACTGTATGGTGCCTATCAAATGCATTTCTGTTCTATTCGTGCAGGATGATGCCAATGGGTGGGATGATGCCTCCCATGATGCCAGGCTTGCCTGGTATGCCCCCAGGTAAGCTGACTTTAGTAATGTTAAACTGCATTTATACCGCACCTAGATCAGTGCAACACTTTTAGGTAGGGCAAAACACAAGAACATAGCTTGTTTATTAGACTTCATCTTCATTAGCCAAACTGCTTTGTGTTTTATTTTGATATCAAAAAGTAAACGCCATGTCTGTTTTACATTACTTGTGTTTTTTTCATGTCACAAAGCTATTACTTCAAAAATCATTCATGTGACACATAATTTTGTTACTGTAATATTGTGTGTAGTTAATTCCTATACGACATATTTCTGGTCAAACTCTTAATGGCTCGGTCCCGATACAGCATGTACATGTACATATAAATGTACATAACTTTAAAAAAAATAACTTCCTCTATCAAAATGTACAAATGGAGATAAAGGCATCATGTAATGACAAAAAGTTGACAAGTTGATATTATTAAAGAATAAAAACTAATATTTGTCTTTAAATATATGGATAACGTTTATCTATAGCCTTTTTATTAGACATTGCAAATTACATGATGGTATTACATTCAGACCCCAAAACTGCATTACCTAACAATCAGTAATCATGATTTTAATATTGATAACAGTAACCTTATTACTTTGGCCATAATTGGCAGCCCTAGATCTCATACATGAACACTATTTTTATCTATATAGACAAAAAGTGCAGTTACCTCTCATGGCCATCAGGTGCCAGCTTTCAAAATAATTTCATCACACACACACACACATATATATATATATATATATGTATATATATATATATATATATATATATATATATATATATATATATATATTAGGGCTGCAACTAACGATTAATTTGATAATCGATTAATCTGTCGATTATTACTTCGATTATCGATTAATAATCGGATAAAGGAGACAAACTACATTTCTATCCTTTCCAGTATTTTATTGAAAAAAAACAGCATACTGGCACCATGTTGTGCACATTGGGGGTGCAGCATACACCAATAATAACACAGAAATGTAACTCGTCAGAACTGAATCAGATATTGTACACATTTCTGTTGAGAATAATAAAGGATTCATTTTAGGCTGCCTCTGAATAATAGCATGAAATATTCCAGCACCTTCATAACGTTTAGTTATACTAAAGCGTCACTCAAATCTAAATATATTTATACAGCTTTATCAGCCCGGCTACATTGATGAAACCGACGAGTTTGATTATGAAACCAACCTGAGATATTTCTGTCTGTTACGTTTATTTCAAAATTGGTAACCGTGCGTTTTCTCTCTCAAAACGGAGTCAAATGTGCCGGAGACACATTATCAGCCCCGCGTTGCAACAAAGGCATAACTTTAACGTTACTCACAAAAAAGCTGAACTCATGAATGCTTGTTGCCACTATGGACTTAAAAAGTTACGTACTGTGAGTTTTTCCCTTCATCCATGGCTCCAACATTTTTCTTCTTCAGGTGCTCCTGAAGCAATGTTGTACTTCCGTGCCATTTTGCAGGAAACGGTCTTCTTTGAAGTCTTTAAAGTGAAGTGTTCCCACACTTTTGACGACTTAGGTCGTACACTTTTCTACATTGAAGCAATAACCTCAAGATGTTTCTCCGCTAAACTATCTGTAGTGTTTTCCTGCGCCATTTTTCGAATTTTTCCAGCAAAGGAGACGCCGTCACGTGAGCTGCACATGACACATCATTGGCTAGCTTACGCCACCTCATGAGACGTAGCCTCAGCGCCGCCCTGGCGCTGTTTTGTACTGTTTTTGTACTTATTTTGATTATTGTTTCTCAGCTGTTTGTAAATGTTGCAGTTTATAAATAAAGGTTTATAAAACAAAAAAAACAAAACAAAAAAAAAAAGCCTCCGTGCATGCGCATAGCATAGTTCCAACGAATCGATTAGAGATAGATAGATAGATAGATAATCTCCTGCTTCGAAATAAAATATGTGCCTTGTGCCCTAAAATATGAGCCTTCCTTTAAGGCAACACTTGCCTTCACCTTAAAAAGTCACAAGTCGAGGCCTGTAATTCCAATACTGTTACCGGTAGTTACGAACCAGTTGTAGTTCTAGAGTATTTATTAGTAGCCAGCAAGAAGGTAAAATTTTTGACGTGATTGATGTAAACAGAGGTCACAACACCAGTAGTATGTTTGTTACCTGAGGGGATGTGACTACAGGATAGTTTCCAAATGGGAAACATTTTTCTATTAATTTTGCATGCATGTTATGGAATTTTACATTACATTTTCAATGATTGATTGTAAATGTTAAAAAATTATCTACCAAAAAACCCACTAAAAATTATGTGGTACATTACATGGGACATGTAAGTGTCAAGACAGCCGAAAGAGGTTGGTAAATGACAAATCTAGAGATAAAATATAATGTAGAAATGCAGCCAATTGCAGGGAAATGTAGTCTTTAGTATACATTTTATTATCCTCTTTTTTTCGCATAGGGTGCTCACATCTGTAATATTTTTATTTAAACGAACTGTAACTATGAGCCGCAACAACGCCAAAATAACATTCCACAAACGTACAGCAGTCTCCCTCTTCGCACCCACACACACTGACATCTCCTCCCTTATTCTTGCCTTCGACAAACTCATCCAGTCAAGGAAGAATGTGATTTTCCGGGTTTGCAAACACCAAATTTGCATAGGTTACACAAAGTTGACACATCTTAAGAAATAAAAATTGTTCACTCTAAACATTGTTTGGGAAAAGATAGTGCCATTAACGTGTTTGGCCTTTTTCTGCTTGCTCAGGAATGCCACCGCACATGGCTCCAAGGCCAGGGATGCCCCTCATGGCCCCGGTCCCCACAGCAGGAGTGATACAACGACCAACGGTAACAGTGGCCCAACCAGCTGTCACCAAGCCTCTTTTCCCCAGTGCAGCACAGGTTGGAACCTCACAATGTATATATTTTCTAATTACACATCTGTGAGAGCATCTTCCCTACATTTGAGGGTTGTTGCATCAGTTTTGTGAGATTACATGTTTATTTGCTTGCCTTATAGCGGTTTTTAAAATTTTTAATTGCGGACATTTTCTTACGACCTTTTTTCAGCCTTTAGTCAGCCCGTCTACAATTTTTTTTGTTTAGGCCCTTAAATGATATGATATGCCAATGCTGTAATCTCCTTTCCACATGCTGCAGATGGGCTCTGGTGTTCACTGCAGCACAGCAGCCGTTTCCTCTCCATCTGCAGACCTTCAGTCTGCCTCCTCTCAACTTCCCTTTCCTAACACGCCACAAGTACGCTCACAAACAGGACTGTGGCTGTCAGCTGCATGTCGCTTTCTCACTAACCGCTTGTAGAGTTTGAGTTGGAAAGCAGGCAGATTGCTACTGGTGTTTGCCTTGCAAGCCCACTTGTGCAGCAAAGGTAGTACAAGCGCTACACAGTTGGTGTCATGGAATACTCCCCAACTACACCTGGCTGTGATTTTTGTTACCATGCATGAGCTTTGTTAGATTTGACCAGGATTACCGTTTGCATCATCATAACTTTGTCAGACATGCATGACTTTTGCCTTAACTACTTTTGGTTTCAGTTAGGGCTGGGCGATTATGTGATTGTGATCGCGATTAATTTGATTTAGATCACGGTAGTCACCTGTTAGCATTTTTACCTCGATCAATCATGGCGTAAATGTCTGCTAAAATATACTGCAGTAGGGAAGCAACAATGCTTGGAATAATCCTGCACGGAACAATCCGCCTTTATTGACCATGATCCTGCGTTGTTGTTTGGCTGTGTTGATGTCCCATCCCGTTCCACCGTCGCGTAAGTCTGGCTCGTCACGACGTAATTTATGTTCAGTCAGTGTTTGTGCCACTTCTCCCTTACACAGCTGAAAGTGCAACCCAGAAGAATAAAATAAAGAAATGTGTGTAACACTACCTTTTTATAAGTTAAAACACAACAATGAGAAGGAGCAGCGACTTTAGTCTCACTGCAGCATATCAGTAATCCTGTCCTGAATGCGAATCGCATGCTGTCAGGCACAGAATGTCTTTGTGACTGAACTACTGTATTGGTCCCGACATAGAAACACACCCACTAATTTAATCAGAAAGAAAAATGTTTATGTTTAATATCTTTTAAACAGACTTTTTTTTCATGTCTGCAAAGATTAAACTCCTCTGATATAACATGTACCGTGTTTTCCGCACTATTAGGCGCACCTAAAAACCTCAAATTTCCTCAAAAGCTGACAATGCGCCTTATAATCCGGTGCGCCTTATATATGGACCAATATTGAGCCACAACAGGTCTCGTAACTACGCCGACTTCATTTTTCCCCTTCTACGGCTGCTTACCGTAGAAGAAGAAGCGTTTCTTCTTTTACGGGGGAAAATGAAGTCAGCGGCTGCTTACCGTAGAAGAAGAAGAAGAAGCGCTTCTACTACGGGGGAAAAGGAAGTCGGCGGCTGCTTACCGTAGTTGCGAGACCTAAACTTTATGTAAAGACCCAAAAATGGCTCCTATTAAGAGACACACTTACGACGCAGAGTTTAAACTCAAGGCGATCAGTCACGCAGTAGAACACGGGAATAGAGCAGCAGCGAGAGAATTTAACATTAACGAATCAATGGTGCGGAAGTGGAGGAAGCAACATGATGACCTGCGGCAAGTAAATAAGACTAAACAGTTTCCTAGGGAACAAAGCGAGATGGCTACAGTTGGAGAACTAACTCGAACATTGAGTTGTTGAACAGAGAGCAGCAAGTAGAAGTGTCAGTACAATCACTATTTGTTTTGTTGACATTCCCTTTAGCGCAGCTCCATCTAATGGATGCATAACGTAACCCCAGCCTCTACTGTAACGTCTATTCTATGCGCCTTATATATGAACACATTTTTAAAATAGGCCATTCATTTAAGGTGCGCCTTATAATCCGGTGCGCCTTATAGTGCGGAAAATACGGGTACTAAAAACTGTGCAGACACATTTTGTGTTTAAAATATTTCTTAGTTTGTGGATAAAAAAAACTTTGTTCCTGAAATAATCAAACATGTTTTATGTGTTGGAACACATTATTTTACAGTACCTCAAATACAAATTGCGCTTAAATGTACTTTTATTAAGTATAAGATGCGGTTGTTGTTTTTTTTTAAATTCCACAATCTGGGTCACCGCTTGCCGTTTGCCAAAGCACTGGTGAGAAGCACTGATGTATACAAGTAATCAAAGAATACTAATAGTTCACCATTTTAAAGTGTTGTTTGGTAAATGTTAACTTGAAATCGAAGTCTTAAAGTATTCATTACTGATTCTTTTACTGCAGAATGTGTGTGATGACAAGCAAAAAAACAAAATAACTTTGAGAGGAAAAAAAGTTGTTGTCTTTACCCCCACAAAACATACCGAAAAAGAAGCTAAACCGTGGCCCTAAAAACAGGTATGGACCGTAGCAGTGATTACCTGTACCTTTGCACCTCCAGGGAGCACAATTATATGAACAAAATGACAGTTGTCAGGGTTTAGCATGTACTACCTCCAATCCAAAAATGTATGTTACAACATACTGCAGTAGTAAACAGTAGGGATGCGATGGTACTCTGTATAATTCTGTACGGGACAAATCCGCCTTCAGTTTAAAAAAGTTATAATATTAATCAAGATCGGATGATATGAAAAAATTAATCCTAATGATTTTTTTGCCATATCGCCCAGCTCTAGTTTCAGTACTAAGTGGATGTTTATGTTTGTGGTAGTGAGATCAATACCCAAAATGGAAGAAATAAAAACCAAAGTGGCCTATTGAAGCTAGGGTTAAAATCATAAAGGATTATATTTATTTTAAAGTTGAGGGTTTGTGTGTCCAGATCAATGTCTTCCAGAGTCAACGGTATGCTGTGTCAAAAGAAGCAATAAACACAAGTTATATTAGTCATTTACCCTCGTCGTCCATCTGCAGGCCCAGCAAAGTGCTTCAGGAGCCGCAGCATCGAACTCCCACAGCACAGCAGGCTCCTCCGACCTGCCCAAAGCAACATTCCCTGCATATACCCAACCCTCTGTCTCTTCCTCCTCCACTTCCTCCTCTAACCCATCTAGCAGTACTGTGGCCAAACCCCCAGCCACAGTGTCCACTAAACCTGCCACCCTCACCACCTCGAGTGCAACTAGTAAGTTGATCCACCCTGATGAGGATATCTCGCTGGTAAGTTGCTTGAACTCTTTTTTTTGCCCTTATCACAGTAAGTAATGACTGATACATATAATAGAACATTTAGTCAATATGTATCACAGCATACCGCAAGTTGAATTGTTGTAGTTTAGAGTTGACTTATTATGGTTAAGTGTGCATGTGAAAAGATGAATCCAAGCTTGATTATTCTCCATAAGGAATTAATGTACCACCATTTTTAACACCTTTATGAATATTTGTCATTATTGAAAGGGTCGTAGCAGTCATTCCTTAGTCTAAAAGTCCGCTCTTTGTGTTGTCTCTAACAGGAGGAGCTGAGGGCACAGTTGCCCCGTTACCAGCGTCTCTTAGCAAGGACAGGTCAGGCCCATGTGGCTGCTCCACCAGTGGCAGTTGTAGGCGGCATGATGGCCCCACAGCAAGGCCTGCCACTACAGCAGCCGGGCATGAGGCATCCCATGCATGGTGAGAAGCACGAGAAGACACATTCACAATGGGCCATTTCAACCTTTCAGCACTTGAGCTCAATGCACGCCTCAAACTTTGCTTGCTAAGCCATGCCCTTTTTATTACTGTTCTCACATCCCATAATTAAGTCAAAAATGGGCAAAGATCAGCAATCAGTCGTTTGAATGTTATACAAAATTAGCAAATCTTTCCTTCCTGATGCTAAAAATCTGTCATAATGATCACTTAGGAGGGGTCTAATTTTACTTTACCAAAGTGTACATTTATGAAATCTGTCTTTTGGAAGGCGGAAATTGTAATTTGCTGTTTATGCAAAGTGCCGGCGGTCAATGAGGAAAAAACAGCCACCACTCAGGTCTTCAACAAAGGTGTCAAATATTTAGTTGATTTGACTTTTTCATTTATATATTATTTTTCCACAAATGTAAATGTTTTGAAAGCACTTTAATATTGATCCAACATACTAGTGTTTATAATGGTAGACACTTTAATTTTGATTCAACGCACTAGTGTTTATAAATGGTAGTGACTTGGAAACCCTTCACACTTTAACTTGCAGTTTTAAAATAAAAACATTAAAACTATATTATTGTATTCATGTTAGCATTTAAGATGGCTAGTGATTAGCACTCTAGCTGCCAGCTAGCGATTAGTGGTTTAGTTGTCAGCTAGGGATTAGCGCTCTCGTTGCCAGCAAGCAATTAGTGTGCCAATTGCCTGCTGGCGATTAGCATGTCCGTTGCTTGGTAGCGATTAGCGGCACTACTGCTATAATTCAGATATCTTAATATTGCACAATAACAATGCGCTTTTGTGAACAGTAATATAAAACATAACACTTTTTTACAAGATATATAAGTAGGGGGTCCCTGGCATGGGACAACATTGACTCAAATTTACCAGGAAAAATAGAAGATTCCTTATGCTATAATTGTTCCTAACCAAAGATAGCCACATTAAAGAAAGTACGTAAGAAATGTTGCGTTCCACTACAAGCTACTGCTATGATATTCATTAAAAACAATACGTATTTTCCGTAGGGCTGTAGCTACAAAAACACGGCTGTGTTGTTTACGAAACAAAATAATACTACATTAAGCTACTTCTTTTTGTTTACCATTCATGAAAAAGTGAGTTTCTTCAGGAGGCCTACAGTACGTGTCGTCAATGATCAAAACAACTACTGGAGAAAAGTAGTGCAGTGGGAGGGCACTGCAAATTCACCTTTGTCTGATTTGTCTAAATACTCAATGATTGACAGGTTGGAAGCATTTATTCTCCTTTAGTTGAGTTCTCAGTTTCTTCCATTGGAAATAATAGACACTGGAATAGTTCATTCCAGGGTATAGCTGTTGCCATCATAAAACCGCTATCGGCAGTGTTTTTAAAGCAACATTAACAGCCGCACAACTCTGAAAATAAGTTGAAGACTTATTTTTGGTATAACTGTAGCAAAAAGCTGGAGATATCCAAAATACCAGTGGCAGTGTGGGTAAGATTAAGGCCATGGTGACCATGACGTCATCGCATAATTTGCTATGATGATATGATGTTCTTTAAAAAGGTTTAAAAATGTATACATGCTTTTAAAACAAATCTCCATGATTAATTAGTATTATAATATATAAATACAATATGTTATCATTTTGCTATATTTTCTATTGTTGCTGCTTTTTGTACAATGTACTTCTGTTGAGAATTTTTTAATTTTTTTGAGATTATTAGGTAATTTTTCTTAAGAACGACCACCAACAAATCTAGTATTTTTTCCTGGTGTTATGACAGAATGTACTCGTGTTTAGAGACTTTACTTCTGTCCCTCGATGTTCCCAACAAAAAGTGAGCTGCAGCAAGCATGTCAGACTTGTTTCGCTCTGCTACTTCAGTTTGACTTGCTCTCCTTAAAAGCCGCCACTGTCCTGTTTTTAAATTTGCACATTTTGTAGATCGCTGTCTGTGGGTATATATATTAGTTACATCCACATCACTGACATGCTGACTACGCTCCAGACAATTGCGTGCATCTTGTTTACGTCATCGGCAGTGATGTTTTTGGTGAGCCTTTTTTTCGGCTGCCAAATTTTAGGTGCATTACTAGTCAATAGTGCGCAAATAATAGGTTATACATCCGTTCATACTGTAACGATCTGTTTATGGTAATGTTTTATGTTTTTATTTTTTATTTGATGTTCTTATATATGTTATCTTTTCTCATGATTGCAAACTCTGTCTGCCTGAAAGTGGATTGGCGGAGAATGAGAAAGTGTTGTGTTTGGGGAAGCACGGAGACGAAAGTGTTTGCACGGAAAGGAAAACCTGTTTGAATTGGGCCGGTTAGTAAAAGTTAAAAATATTGTTGGACTTGTGACTTTTTCTGGAGGCTACAATACATTATATTTCTTAAATTTGATTTCACTTTTTTTTTTTTTTAAAAAAAGGTATTTTTTAGGGTGTGGTGGCTTTGGTTTTGCCGTGATGGTGGGCCACCATCAGTTACATTAAGGGAAAACTCTGCAGTTAATCATTTGGTGACTGAACTGAGATCTTTTGACTTCTGCCAAGAACCACCACCAAACGCTGAATTGGTTTTCGAATAGTACAGCCTCTGAGACATTCCGTTTTTTAATTTTCACTATAATCTGGATATTCTCGGTAGCAAATGGGTCAATGGAATAAACTGCTGTTTTTTTTGTTGAACAACATTGATTAACTGTGTTCTTTTCTTGTGTGCTCTCTGTAGGTCAGTATGGTGCCCCTCCACAGGGTATGCCAACCTTCATGCCTGGAGGGATGCCTCCGTATGGGCAGGTTCCTCCTCTGGTGCCCTCTTACCAGGGAGGCCCCCCCATGGGCATGAGGCCACCTGCCATGTCACCTGCCGGGCGCTACTGAAGCAGCAAAGCAGCCACCACATTAGGTTTGAGGTTAACACCTTTCTCTCATCCTTGTACATTTTCTGACCTAGCTGCGAGCAAAGAGCAGTAACCCCAGTGGTGGAGAAGACTTAATTATTTGTTAGCAACACATGGACATTTAATGTACCCACAGTCCAACACCACACAAGTTCCTGAATGTTTTTTTTGTTATTTGATCACTTGTGAAGATTAAATTCTTTCCCTCATAGGTTTCACTCAGGTTCTTAGGGGTGAAGTGTGTTAAAGTGAATCATATTTCTGTTGAAGCTGCTGGACTTACATGAACGTACCAACCCCTTACAAAGGCAAGTTTACCTTGTAAACCATTTATTGGATTTTGTTTGTTTTTGTAGATCACTCGGGCCCTCACAGCATGCTTAGGTGCTGTTGGACTTGCGTCCCCAACCTTGGTTGGTGAGGGTCTCGGTGATGAAGATGTTTAGTGTTACCAATCTGCAGCTCATAAGTCTCTAGCTCTCTTCTTATTTCAGGCTTGTTTTAAGATGTTCCTGCTTAAAGGGTACCTGTGTGCATCCTTTGTAATGTTTTATCAATCTGTTGTAATAAAATCCACCTTAAAACTGCAGTGCTGGTTTGTTCTGACGTGCGCGAAGGTGAGTCACGAAGGTTTGTACCATGCTTTTTATTTTAAGATGCAAGTTGGCCATCGTTCTCTTTGTGGCACCCACCTGACATTTTTTAAAGACCTCAAATTTAAATGACCCAAAAGCTTGCTTTGAACCATGATGGTCAACTTGTGGTCCAAACTACTGCATGATATCACAAAGCATATGAACAAATGGTTGAAAGTATATTAAAGGTATTTTATTTAGTAATTTAGCATTAACTTATGTTGTTCAAAGTTTACACATTATGCAAATATCACCCAGCTATACAGTATCTGCAGCAAATATCAGCTCTAATCATTTAAATGGGTTATAATGTAATGGGAATCCAAACTACATTACTTTTTAACCTTTTTAACTAATGAATACAACAAATTGTTGTTACAGAAAGAGCTGAACTAGAATTTATTTACTGCAGTATGTGTATTCTAGGGTAGATCTCATTACCCTCTGTATTTAAAATGCTTACATGTTCATTGTTGAGTGTTGGCCATCCGTCTGGGGGGTGGGGGGGATTTGCTGTATGGGACATACAGTCAGGTTGGTCACATGAAGACAGTAAAAAGAAAGATTGTCAAATTTTTTCCTGGATTAAAAATGGATTACACCAGTCAGTGTTGCTGCCGCTCACTTACTGCTTGCTTTGTATCTGTTTGTCGTCTGTAGCCCTTCCCACTCAACTTTTCAGCCTTGTGCCCACTCAACTGGCGCTACAGGCCATTTAATCTCAGTAAGTACCTGCTGTTCCTTGTAATGTCGGTCTGTACTGTACAACTGGATGTTAGGCCTGGTGTTTATTCATGTGTGATGGAAATATGCTGTGTAATTCCGACTGTCATAGTAGAGATGGTAGAAGCGGAGGCACGTCAAATGAAATGGTAGCCATGGGAGGGACTGAAATGGTAAGTGAACCAACAATCAGTTTAAAGGGCTTTTAAACAGCCTTGTTAAACTGAACCAACACTGTCATATTTGTTTCTGACCAAAAAGTATGCATTTTCAAACGTTTTTATTCATATAAAAACACTTGGAGATGTGATTTTTTTTTTAACATGCAAATGCGGGATTGATCAAATGCAGGTTTGTACGCAGTGTAATTTTGCAGTCATGTAAAGAAGTCACCAACAATGTATAAATGAAAACAACTGTTATTTCCTTTGCAAAATGTTAAAGTAACATTAAAGATGACTTTTTTTTGGCTCCCAAAATGTAAATATCACATTTCCGTCTAGGCAGGTTTCAGCCATGTGTTAATTTCCCATATTAATTAAATAAATTGACTTTGGGGACGGCGTGGTGCATTTGGGACAGTGGCCGTGCCAGCAACCTGAGGGTTACTGGTTCAATCCCCACCTACCAACCTTGTCACGATCTGTGTGTCCTTGAGCAAGACACTTCACCCTTGCTCCTGATGGGTTGTGGTTAGGGCCTTGCATGGCAGCTCCCGCCATCAGTGTGTTAATGTGGAAATAGTGTCAAAGCGCTTAGAGTACCTTGAAGGTAGAAAAGCACTATACAAGTATAACCCATTTACCATTTAATCACATCTGTTGTGTCCTTGAGCAAGACACTTCACCCTTGTTCCTGATGGGTCGTGGTTAAGGCCTTTCATGCTATCAGTGGGTGAATTTGGAAATCGTGGCAAAGCGCATTGAGTACATTGAAGGTAGAAGCTTTATAAGTATAACCCGGGTCACCAACCTTTTTGAAACCAAGAGCTACTTCTTGGGTACTGATTAATGCGAAGGGCTACCAGTTTGATACACACTTAAATAAATTGCCAGAAATAGCCAATTTGCTCAATTTACCTTTAACTCTATGTTATTAATAATTAATGATATTTATCTTTGTGGAAACACTGATCATCTTAATGATTTCTCACAAATATATATATATATAGAAACAGATAAATATCAATATGCAACACTTTATTTTTATATTTTCTCTAAGTGCACATTTTTCAAATTGAACATTTTCAAATGATCACTTCTAAGACAGTCTTGTGAAATCACAATATCCCATTTTAACTAGCTAGCCACTAACATTTTTTAACAAATCATGAATTGGAAAAGGCTGATTCACAAAGATAAGTTTAACCAAACAGGCTTGCAACCTTCATAGCGGCTGCGCATACACCACTGTACTTTTCTGTGTCAACAAGGCACCAAAGGTTTGGTGCAGCCTGGTGGGCTTTGAGGTGGAGGTCATTTTGCAGTGTTACAATTTCAATCTCCACCTGTTCAACATCCAGGCTGAATGTTGCACTTAACTGCTCAGCAATGCATGATATGTCCACGTTCATGAAAGGATTAGAAATGAACGATACACATTGCTCAAGCTGATCCAGGTCACAAAACCTGTTCTCAAACTCTTGCCAAACTCTGTTTATGACCTGAGAGTAAATAAATGATAAATGGGTTATATTTGTATAGCACTTTTCTACCTTCAAGGTACTCAAAGCACTTTGACAGTATTTCCACATTCACCCATTCACACACTGATGGCGGGAGCTGCCATGCAAGGCGCTAACCAGCAGCCATCGGGCAAGGGTGAAGTGTCTTGGCCAAGGACACAACGGACGTGACTAGGATGGTAGAAGGTGGGGATTGGACCCCAGTAACCAGCAACCCTCCGATTGCTGGCCCGGCCACTCTATCAACTTCGCCACACGTCCCCCGAGAGTACTTTTCTGCAACTTTGTCAAAAGCCTCAGATGCAGAAGCATTGTCTTTCAGCACCATCTGCACAGAGGGAAAGTGCAGCACTTTTTTTCTCTGTAAATGCCAGCTCACTGGTAAGTGCTGCTATTTTTAGAACAGGCCAGCGGGCGACTCATCTGGTCCTTACGGGCTACCTGGTGCCCGTGGGCACTGCGTTGGTGACCCCTGGTATAACCATTTACCATCTACTTGAAATGGTAACAACATGAATTTCCTTTGACATTTCCTTTGTGAAATGTAAAAAATAAAACATGGAATGTAAGCTTTTTTTGGCACACAAAATGTAAAAATGTTTTGCATGTTGAGACAGCATTAATGTATTAATTTACCTGCTGTGTTTTAAAACTTGCGCAAATAAACACGTCATTGCATTCTTCTGGTTGGTGTGTTTCAATTGTTGAATTTAAGTTTGTGAGACATTAAATCCACCGCCACCTAGTGGACAGTAGTTGCTAGAGCAGCCTTCTATATCCCTGTTTGACACCCCATAAACGTCACTGTCCTCCAGGTCGTGGAAACACTGGTCCATCCTATGTTTTGTGTTGCTCGAATAGATTTAGTTTGCTGTAAGTGTCGAGCGCGATATGCATGTAAAAGCCAGAGCTGTCAACTCTGTCTAGCGCAAGCCCTTCAAGTGTTTGGGAGTAGGGTTTACTAACGTACAGTTAGGTACATAAATATTTGGACGTTGAGACAATTTTCAGTATTCCAGCTCTGTACAACACCACAATGGATTTGAAATGAAACATTCAAGATGTGCTTTAAGTGCAGACTTTGAGCTGAAATTTGAGGGTATTTACATCCAAATCAGGTGAACGGTGTAGGAATTGCAACACATTTTATATGTGCCTTCCACCTTTTTAAGGCACCAAAAGTAATTGGACAATTGGCTACTCAGCTGCTCCATGGCCAGGTGTGTTATTCCCTCGTTATTTCATTTACAAGGAGCATATAAGAGGGCTACAGTTCATTTCAAGTTTGGTATATTAATTTGGAATCTGGGGGGGTCATCTCTCAATATGAAGTCCAAAGAGCTGTCACTATCAGTGAAGCAAGCCATCATTAGGCTGAAAAATCAAAACAAACCTATCAGAGAGATAGCAAAAACATTAAGTGTGGCCAAATCAACTGTTTGGTACATTCTTAAAAAGAGAGAACGCACTGCTGAGATCAGCAACACCAAAAGATCTGGAATACCACGGAAAACAAGTGTGGTGGATGACAGACAAATCCTTTCCTTTGTCAAGAAAAAAACCTTCACAACAGTTGGCCAGATAAAGAAAACTCTCCCGGAGTATCTGTGTCCAAGTCAACAATTAAGAGAATACTTCACCAGAGGAAATACATAGGTTTCATCACAAGGTGTAAACCATTTGTGAGCCTCAAAAACAGGAAGGCCAGATTAGAGTTTGCCAAGAAACATCTAAAAGAGCCTGTGCAGTTCTGGAACAACATCTTATGGACAGATGAGACAAAGATCAACTTGTACCAGAATGATGGAAATAGAAGAGTATGGAGAAGGGAAGGAACTGCTCAAGATCCAAAGCAAACCAGCTCATCAGTGAAGCATGGTAGTGTAATGGCGTGGGCGTGCATGGCTGCCAGTGGAACTGGATCGCTTATATTTATTGATGATGTGACAGCTGAAAAAAGCAGCAGAATGAATTCTAAAGTGTTTCGGGCAATATTATCTGCTCATTGGACGGCGCTTCACAATGCAGATGGACAATGACCCGAAGCATACTGCGAAAGCAACCAAAGAGTTATTTAAGGCAAAAAAGTGGAATGTTCTGCCATGGCCGAGTCAATCACCTGACCTGAATCCGATTGAGCATGCATTTCATTTGCTGAAGACAAAACTGAAGGGAAAATGCCCAAAGAACAAGCAGGAACTGAAGACTGAAGACAGCTCCAGCAGAAGCCTGGCAGAACATCACCAGGGACGAAACCCAGCGTCTGGTGATGTCTATGGGTTCCAGACTTCAGGCTGTCATTGACTGCAAAGGGGTTGCAACAAAGTATTAAAAAGTGACAATTTGATTTATGATTGTTAGTTTGTCCAATTACTCTTGGTCACTTAAAAGTTGGAAGGCACATATAAAATGTGTTGTAATTCCTACACTGTTCATCTGATTTGAATGTAAATACCCCCAAATTAAAGCTCAAAGTCTGCACTTAAAGCACACTGTTTCATTTCAAATCCATTGTGGTGTTGTACAGAGCTGGAATACTGAAAATTGTGTCAATGTCCAAATATTTATGGGCCTAACTGTACATACTGGCAGAGCCACATTGGCCTTGGTTACAGAAGCATAGCACATCAAATACACAATACAATGAAATAAATTTGTCTATGGTATTGTGCTGGGTTGAGACAAGACATTTTAGCTAGTGTTAATGTTACTTGGGAACACTAACAAAGTTGGCAATTGAAAAATACTAGGCACATTTTGTTTTTAAAATTTTTATTTTTTTACAAAAGAAAGTTAATGTAAACAATCAGTTCATATGACCGCATTTTGCGAATGTTTTAATATCTATATTCCACTTTGGTACTGTAAAAAGTATTTCATTAGCAGGCTCGGATGTAAATTGGATTGAGAATTTTGAAACATACCAACAATGACAAACATTTTCTGACCTTTTGTCTTAACATGTTTTAAAGTCTTCACACTATTTTGAAATAGCATCATGTAGCCAATCACAAACTAGACCTCATTCTATCCTCTTTTCTGAGAAAAACAAGTAAAAAAGATAACTAAGTTAAAGTATTTTCCACGCTATTGGAAAAAGGTCACCTCAGTCTTAGTTCCATTTGATTTTGATTGATTGGGACTTTTATTAGTAGATTGCACAGTGAAGTACATATTCCGTACAATTGACCACTAAATGGTAACACCCGAATAAGTTTTTCAACTTGTTTAATCATAATTGATTCATGATACAGATATATACTATCAGATATATACTATCATCATAATACACAAGATAATCATCAGGGTATATACATTGAATGATTTAAATTATTTACAATCCGGGGTGTGGGATGTGGAGGGGGGGTTAGGTTTTGTTGTTATCATCACTTCAGTCATCAACAATTGAGAACAGAAATGGACATAGGTCTGACTTGGTAGGATATGTACAGCAAGTAGTGGACATAGACAGAGAGACAGATCAGAAAGCATAAGAAAAAGTATCTACATTTGATTATTAACAATTGTTGGTTTTGATTGGATGTAATTTGAGGTCTCAAGAGTTCTGTTTTTGTCAGGTTGTTGTTTTTGCTCATCAGCATGCGTGAATTCCAAAAGGGAGCTACACTTCTTGCTGTTTATCTTTGAGCCAACTTGCGCTGTGGGCTAACTGAGGCTTCCTCTTTTGTTCGCCCTTGATGTAAGAAGGTGGAGCTTGGTAGAGTTCCTCCGAGTTAGGGTCGCTGTTCTACGTGCAGTTTTGGTTCTTGCATGTGTTACTCCCTGCTGTCTCTGGGACTGAAGAGCCTTGAGTGATATGAAGATGATTGGGATCCGTTTCCTGTGGACTCTGTTGGTGATTCACTGTGTGTTTGGTGAGTTAGACTTTGAGCCATTCCAATTCAGGATTAATTATGCTTTTCTTTAACCTGTGTGGTCCTTTTTGTGTTGGTAGTGTGCGGTGACATTCAATTCCTTGAGAGGCAGGAGGGCGACTTGGTAGTCTTTCCTTGCTCCATCAAGTCCAGCATCCATTCACCTGCAGCCTTCTCTTTAAAGCGCACTTGGTTGCATCCTGATGATGTTCTCTTCAAGTACAAGGGGACAGAGGCGCATGTGGAAAAGGCTCATGACAAACGGCGTCTGGCGGTCAGCGGCGACCCAAGCAGCCACTCTGTGAATGTGACAATGTCTGACCTCAAAGCCAATGACACCGACCGATACGTTTGTGAGTTTGTGATAGAGAACCCTTCTTCTGAGGATGAACACCGAACAGGAGAGACAGAATTCTTCCTCCTTGTTGATACTGGTGAGTACGCTTGATCTGTTGATGCACAACAACAATTCTCAGGGTATTCAATCGATCGCAGTTGAACTATTCCATTTGTCTCAGAAGATGTTTCGCCTCTCATCCAAACAGGCTTCATCAGTTCATACTTATAGACTTAGATTTGTTACATCTAGTCTAGAACAATGTGAACATTCATAGACTCACAACAATGTTTTCTACACCTGCGCTTCCTCACTGGTTGACTTTTGGAGGCGTTCGTTCTCTTTGTACCCCAAACTAAATCTGATCAATCTAATCAGTTGGTCTGATACAGTGCACATGCCACGATAAGATGACAATAGTGCTTTGAAGTGATTAAAATTAATTTGTGATTAATTATGATCTAATAAATATTGAGAAAAGCCTTCAATGTAAGGTATTGATTAAATTGTATTTCATTGTGGCAGATCAAAAGATTGATACATAACCAAAAAAAACTGGCTTTATGGAGTCATTTGTTTTTCAGGTCAGTTCAGTTTCATAATTTTTATAGCACATTTAAACATAGTGCCAAAGTGCTCTACAGACATACAATTTAAAAATAGTGCAAAGCAGTGTCAAATGCACATTTTAATACAGCAAGATGAATACACTAGCAGCAAGTATGCCCTAAAAGAAGTGCAAGAAAATATCACATTAAAATAGTAAAACGTAATAAATAAATAAAATGCAAAAAATAAGAAGGAAAACGACCAATATTGAACGCCACGGAGTACAAATATATTTTTAGCTTAGATTTAAACGGGCTGATGGACTGAAAATATCTAATTTAAATTGGAAAGCTGTTCCTAACTGAAGTCAGTTTTTATAAGATGTTTTAACATCTTATAAAAACATTGACGTTAATTTTTGGTGCGTTAACATTAGTGTTAACGCACCCAAAAACAAAATAAAAGTATTGATTGTTGAACTTTTCTGACCAGTGTAATCTATTGGTCAGATATAGTTTTAGTCCTAGGCTAGATCTGACCTGGATGAATAAGAGACACCCACAACAGTGTTTACTCCACATGCGCTTCCAAACGGTTGACTAATGGAGGTTTTCTTTTTGTTTCTTGGGCTAAATCTGACAAATCTAATTAGCTAATTCTATGCTAAAACACACTCCTGTTATTTTCAGTTCTGTTAAGGATAGGATAAACTTTTATTCATCCCACAATGTGGAAATTTTGTAGTTTCAGTGCAGATTTTTACATACGGTAACAAAATTAAATGTAATGAAAAATTAAACATAAATAATACACTAACAATTGTACTGTACTATGTATGGATAAACACACATATTGCACACCAAGAAAAAAAAGATCACAGTAATCTTATAAGTGTGTTGTAAATTCTTATGGCTGTGGGTAGAAAAGATTTGTGGTGGCACTCCTGCCTGCCCTGTGGATGTGGAGTCCTCTTCGTTTTAGGACTTTAACATATATTGAAGTTCAATATATGTATTAAACAGATGTATAGTTTTAAAAAGACAGAACTTTCAGTTTATTTTGAGTTACAACAAGTAAATGGCTAACAAGTAAAAGATATAGAAAATTAATTGATGGGCTATGAAAATCTTCAAATAGTAAAAATATGTTTTGTGGTATTGTAAACGTTTAAACTTTAAACTTGTGTTTCTACCCAAAGAAAACTCATCACTTTTTACAAGTAGAAATTTTCAGAGCGTGGTTTATGGTGTGTTAACATGAACTGAGCCTCCAAAGGTCAACGAGCGCAGGTGTAGCAAACGGTGTGTCTCTATGGATCCAGGTTAGATCTGGACTAGAACAAAATCAGACCAATTGATTAGATTAGTCAAATCTAATCTAGGAAACGAAAAAAAAAGTTCTAGTCTTAATCCCAGACTTGATTTGACCTGAATGAATGGGCTAATGCCTCCTTACCATACTTGCCAACCTTGAGACCTCTGAATTCGGGAGATGGGGGTGGGGGCTGCAAGGGATTCTGAGTATTTGTTCTGTTGTGTTTGTTGTGTTACGGTGCGGATGTTCTCCCGAAATGTTTGTCATTCTTGTTTGGTGTGGGTTCACAGTGTGGCGCATATTTGTAACAGTGTTAAAGTTGTTTATACGGCAACCCTCAGTGTGACCTGTATGGCTGTTGATCAAGTATGTCTTGCAGTCACTTATGTATGTCTGTAGAAGCCGCATACAACACGTGACGGGGCCGGCACGCTGTTTGTATGGAGAAAAAGCAGACGCGACGACAGGTTGCAGAGGATGTTAAAGGCAGTGCCATCACGGCACGCCCTCAATATTGTTGTCCGGGTGAAAATCGGCAGAAATTCGGGAGAATGGTTACCCCGGGAGATTTTCGAGAGTGGCACTGAAATTCGTGAGTCTCCCGGAAAAATCGGGAGGGTTGGCAAATATGCTCCTTACTGGTGTATTTTGGAGGCTTTGTTCTTGTAACACATACTACCAACCAGGCTTTGTTGAAAGATGCACTTGTAAAAAGTGCCCGAGTTCTTTTTCTAGTGTTCAATGTAGTAGTTTAAATATTTATTTTAAACTACTACTATATTTTGAATATGCGATCACATCAATGTGTAGATTTGCTAAATAGAATAAATATTTGTTATTTTATCTTGATACAGTTTACTTTCTAGAGACTCAAATGGCACAGATTCAGTGAAATAGTTCTTATCCTGTTAAATGGGATTTTTGATTAATCTAATCTGCATTTAATACACTTCCTTGTGGTCTAGATAAAATGTATTGGACATCTTTTAGTGTAAATTTTGCACCAAAGTCACTTTTATTAACCGTTTTCTAAGACTGTTTGCAAACTGTTCATTCCCTTTTAATGAAACCATCCATGCCCCACCTTCTCCAAAGTATCAGCGTTTTATATTTTGATGTACGCTGTTAATATAAATCTTTAAGCCAAACATCACCGCTATTTATTTTTTTTGTCACATTCGAAAACTAACTTCATTAACCGTATTGGGAATCCCGGATCACAACATATCTCATTGCATATCGGTGATATTGTGCACATGCCACTATTAGATGAAAATATTTATTTATCCTACCTTCTCTTGTATTTCCTCAAACCACGTTGCAATGTTAAGATGTCTTTTGTCTGAGTTTAGCGGCTAATTCAATTTAATTCTTACTGGTCCATGTTGAAAAAAAGGTCTTGTGGAACATGGCGAATGGACAACACGGACGTATTTATTTTCTAGACTTCAGTGAAGTATTAAACGAGCAGTAGTAACACTGGAAGCTCCAGGCAGCAGAGCAACGAGCAGAGAACCTTCAATGCATCCAGATAGTATTCACAGCGCGTAATTTTTTTCCTACATTTTATTATGTTAGTTTTATTCCAAAATGTAATACAAGTTTAACACAAGTATCCAACACTGTAACATTTATAACTCAAAAGACAAAAATCATCATACTGTAGCTCCCCTTTAAAGGTCAAGGGTCTGCCCACCTGTCAACCACAGGACTATCCATCCATCCATCCATTTCCTACCGCTTGTCCCTTCGGGGTCGCGGGGGGCGCTGGAGCCTATCTCAGCTACACATAAATTAACTCAAAACATTAAGTACACAGTGGTACATGAATAATATAAAACACTGTAAACAGCAGGCTTATTCTGTCTGTAGGTGCTGAGTTATGGCCATCCACATTAACTTGCGAGCTCCGTTCACTGCTTCCCGCTGTATATTTTTGTTCCTTTTTAAATTTGACATTTTGACTTCAAAACGGCCTTAATCCTCAAAAGAGACCTATGATGATTTGCATTTAAAACACCTTGTATTCTGGATAATATGTGCTGGATATGCTTTGGTGTGAATGCCATGGCAACTTAGTCATCAATATTGTTCCTTTAAGCTTTTTTTTTATACCGGGGATTAAACAATTACTGCGAACCAGCAGGCTTGTTTTACCACTAACGTGATTTGACAAATAACAGCCATGTACATTTTTGTTTCAATCAAATTAGGACGCTGATTCATGTTTGTTTACATTATGGACAAGAATCAAATCTGTTCCAAAGTCAAACTGTCACCATCATAAAACATTACCTGCGCTAAGTTTTTACATTCTTAACTGTATATGTTTGAAAACAATCTCATTACTGTCAAATCCCATCCATCCATTTTCTACCGCTTGTCCCTCTCGGGGTCGCAGAGGTGCTGGAGCCTATGCCAGCTGCACTTGGGCGGAAGGCGGGGTACACCCTGGCCAAGTCGCCACCTCATCACAGGGCCAACACAGAGACAACATTCACACACTAGGGCCAATTTAGTGTTGCTAATCAACCTAACCCCAGGTGCATGTCTTTGGAGGTGGGAGGAAGCCGGAGTACCCGTAGAGAACCCACGCAGTCACCAGGAGAACTTGCAAACATGATAAAATCAGAAATATTTTCACCTGTAATAGAATGTAAAGTAGAATGATTTGTTCATACAATTGTAAAAAGAGGTGAACTACTGTAACCTGTATAAACAACCAAACACTAACTTGGTCCGCTGACTTCAAGCCAAAGAAAAAGAAAAACTTTTTCACAATAATACCCTTTAATGCTTACTCAGATGCACTGTTAATTTTGACAGCAGTTTATTTTTAGTATTTGTCTTTTGAGCAAAATGCTGTTTAGTTTTAATCATATTTCAGTCATCTAAATTGATTTACGTTGTTAAAACCTTTTTAGTCAACTAAAATTACAGTAAATTTAGTCAACATTAGTCCTCTTCTGTCTCCCAGGTGTACACATTTTGATGTGGGACTTCTTTGATGCAGACAATTTTGTTTTGGTGGTGAGAAATCCAACTTTCTTATCTCACAAAGAAAACCATTTTATTGGCTCTCCTTTGTAACTCATTCATGCACCTTTTAAGAGTTGTGATTGGATATATTTCTAAGAGGGATGTAAGGAAAAACAGTGCTAATAACCGCGATAAAACTTGTGACAGTATTAACTGTTTTAAAATAAATTATGGAAAAATCATGATTAATAGCTGCACTCTTGGACTGACTGGGGAAGGTTGCTAGTTTAAATGCTAACATGAAAACAAGAGACATTTAACGTATTTTATCATTAAAAAAGGATATACCCTAATCTAAACTTATGAACACATTGCTATCTGAAAAATTAGGATGCTTAAAGGCCTACTGAAACCCACTACTACTGACCACACAGTCTGATAGTTTATACATCAATGATGAAATCTTAACATTGCAACACATGCCAATACGGCCGGGTTAGCTTACTAAAGTGCAATTTTAAATTTTGCGCGAAATATCCTGCTGAAAACGTCTCTGTATGATGACGCCTGCGCGTGACGTCACGGATTGTAGAGGACATTTTGGGACAGCATGGTGGCCAGCTATTAAGTCGTCTGTTTTCATCGCAAAATTCCACAGTATTCTGGACATCTTTGTTGGTGAATCTTTTGCAATTTGTTCAATGAACATTGGAGACAGCAAAGAAGAAAGCTGTAGGTGGGAAGCGGTGTATTGCGGCAGGTGTTGTGCCGGATAACGCACACCCGAGAAATGCACCCCCTGACTGTTGTGCCGGATAACACAGCCGGTGTTTCATTGTTTACATTCCCGAAAGATGACAGTCAAGCTTTACCATTGGCCTGTGAAGAACTGGGACAACAGAGACTCTTACCAGGAGGACTTTGAGTTGGATACGCAGACGCGGTACCGTGAATATGCAGCTGCGGCTTCCAAACATTTGATCGCTTGCCCGTACGTGCGTGCCGCTATGTGCATGTCACGTATGTAGCTTTGGGGACTTTGGGGAAATATATGTGCTGTATGAACTTTGGGGAGGTGAACGATACTTTGGGCTGTGGGATTGAGTGTGTTGTGCGGGTGTTTGAGTTGTATTGGTAGGTTATATGGACGGGAGAGGGGAGGTGTTTGTTATGCGGGATTAATTTGTGGCATATTAAATATAAGCCTGGTTGTGTTGTGACTAATAGAGTATATATATGTCTTGTGTTTATTTACTGTTTTACTCATTCCCAGCTGAAAATCAGGTCCCACCCGCCTCTCACAGCATCTTCCCTATCTGAATCGCTTCCACTGCCCTTTAGTCCTTCACTCTCACTTTCCTCATCCACTAATCTTTCATCCTCGCTCAAATTAATAGGGAAATCGTCGCTTTCTCGGTCCGAATCGCTCTCGCTGCTGGTGGCCATGATTATAAACAATGTGCGGATGTGAGGAGCTCCACAACCTGTGACGTCACGCGCATATCGTCTGCTACTTCCGGTATAGGCAAGGCTTTTTTATCAGTGACCAAAAGTTGCAAACTTTATCGTCGATGTTCTCTACTAAATCCTTTCAGCAAAAATATGGCAATATCGCGAAATGATCAAGTATGACACATAGAATGGACCTGCTATCCCGTTTAAATAAGAAAATCGCATTTCAGTAGGCCTTTAAATGTGCAAAAAAGCTGTGCGTGTGATTGTTCTATACTCGGTGTTTTTAAGGCGCGTTCAAGGACCGCTGAACAGACTAGTATTATAGGACGCCACAACGCCCACCAGAAAAAATAGATTTTATTTGTTGCGCACGCATTGAAATGCATCTTAAAGTCCTACAGCACAAACCAATATTTAAGACAATAAAATCTTAACCATTAAAACAGATAAAATACTAAGACTAAATCATTATCAGTGAAGCGTAGAACACAAAACCTGCAAAATAGTGGGTTTTCTAACAGTGTGTCTATTCTAGTTATTTAAATTTTTATTTTTTTAAAAGATTTCACTGTGTGTTGTTGAATGTTCATTCAACAATACAACGGTATTAATAACCCTGATCATTTTAGTCACGAAAAACCTGATATTAAATTCTTATATGGTTTCATCCCTAATTCCAAACTTGCTCCGCCCAACTACAAGACAAAATTAAATTTGATTCGACCATTTTAGTTTTGTTTTTATTCGTTGAATAAAATGTCAGTTACATATGTCATTGTCTTAGTCAACTGCGACCCCAAAAGGGACAAGAGGTAGAAAATGGATGGATGGATTATTAGTCAAACAAATTGACAAAAAATATTATTCAAATTTAGTAGCACCAGTATGTCCACTTGCACCCTGGGGTGATGATGCTGAGGCAATTGGTGTAGTTTCTATGAAGCCACTGAGGCTAAAAAGGTAATTGTCTGAGCTTTCATCCCTACATTCCCTTCTTGAGACGCCCCCGGTGGTTGGGTGGACGTTGGGCCGATAGAAGTGTGCGCCGGGGGCTCGGCCGTCATCCCCTGTCTCCCCCCCCACGGCGAGGACCTGCCAGTGGAGGGGGTGAGCCTGACGAGGCGAAGGGGCCGAGATCCCGTGGAGCTGCTCTACCACTCCAAGCGCCACCACCGCACCGGACCGCCGCCCTCCTCCGCTTCCTCCTCCTCACGCTTCCAGCTGTGGTCGTCCCCGGGCCCCACGGGCTTCACGTACAACCTCACCCTGCGTCAGCTGCAGCCAGAGGACGGCGGCTTGTACAGCTGCCAGCTCCTCCTGCGCGGCCGCCATGACGGTAGCACGTCACTAGACAGCCGACGGGCTGTCTTTGTTTCCGTGCAAGGTAGGTGCTGACCTCACGGCCGCTTCCCAATTAACCTCTAACAGCATCTTTGGTTTCCACCTCCTAACACTTAATCATTGCACAACGGCTGCAACCTTCTCAAGATCCCCATCTGTTGTTCAGCCTAGGAAGGAAGTGGCCTCATTGGCTTCTGCAATTCCACTGAACTCTTTAACTGCCACACTTCCTGTTATTACTTCTTCTACATCAGAGGACCGAGCGCTTCTTTTTGTCTCTGTTGGTCCTGTCAGGTCAGTGCAGCTCCTCCGGCTACACCACGCTGCTGTACGCGCTCTCTTCCTCTGTGGTCGTCCTCCTCCTGCTGCTCGCCACGCTGCTGCTCTGCCAAGTAAGTTTTGGTGTTGCCATCACCTGCCGGTCGAGGGCGTTACCCCACTTCCTCTCACAAGCTCACCACAGCAGTTTCACAACAGCTTTTCTTTCCTCACAATGAAGGCAGCCAACACCCATGAAACTTTGATTTGATTGACAGGAAATGCATCTCACTGATTTTGTTTGCAGAAAAAAGCGTGCGGCTCCAAGCAGCACCCTCAAGTGCCCATCTACGAGGAGATGGTTGGCGTGCAGACCCCCACTGACAAATTGGATCCTCTGCATCTGGAGGAGCCGAGCGTGTACAGAAACTGCCGGGGGAAGAAATCCTGCCCAGAAAACGAGTACGAAACTTCAAGCGGGGCTCTAAAAGTAAAGTAGAACTCGTTTAGTCAGATGTCAAACTAGCTGGATTCTGAATAGCTTGATGCAAACATTACGTCTATGCTCGCCAATAAGTTATGTCGTGGTACATCCACACAAACGCAGCTCTCCCAATTCCCCTTTTGCGTCCGTCCGAACTCTTTAGATGAACTTTTCAAAGTCAGAAAATATATTACCCTCAAACATCCGGAGCATATTCTCTTGTGCGGCCACAACATTATCTTGCTGTTCACTTGTGTCGCAAAATATTCTCACAACATTCTCAGTGCATATTAAACCTAAACACCTACTACTCTAAAGCAGACCTGGGCAAATTAAGGCCCGGGGGCCGCATGCGGCCCGTTAAACTTTTCAATCTGGCCCACCGGACATTCCCAAATGTTTTTTTTAGATTTTTAAGATGGAAACTGTAGCTGCCATTATGATGTGCAGTGATGTTTTCAAATGACCGTAAGTATTGAACTATACAAAGTATTACAATGGTTGGAATCTGTGCTTTTGCATGATATACTAGTTACCATGGTAACCTAAGTCACAGCAGCTCAGACGAGGCACCAAGCAGTGTGGGAGCGTTTCCACAGAGTGTTTCCAGAGCGTCCAGCCTGAAATGCTGGTGTCAGGGACAGACGCGGAAGGAGATTTTTACTACAAAGTTCTAAAGCTTAGTGATATCTCAGATATATCAGATTGTAGGGGGGGGGTTAGCCATCGCGTTCATATTTCGCTGTTTGTTGCATTTCTGTTGCATTTCGCTTGATTGTAAAATATGTCGATCGAGAGGGGGTGTGACGTTCATATGTTGTCAATATTCAGTGTTTTATCATTCATAGTTACCGTATTTTTCGGAGTATAAGTCTCACCGGCCGAAAATGCATAATAAAGAAGGAAAAAAAACACATAAGTCGCACTGGAGTATAAGTCGCATTTTTTGGGGAAGTTTATTTGATAAAACCCAACACCAAGAATAGACATTTGAAAGGCAATTTAAAATAAATAAAGAATAGTGAACAACAGGCTGAATAAGTGTGTTATATGACGCATAAATAACCAACTGAGAACGTGCCTGGTATGTTAACGTAACATATTATGGTAAGAGTCATTCAAATAACTATAACATATAGAACAGGGGTGTCAAACTCATTTTAGATGGGGGGCCACATGGAGAAAAATCTACTCCCAAGTGGGCCGGACTGGTAAAATCACGGCACGATAACTTAAAAATAAAGACAACTTCAGATTGTTTTATTTGTTTAAAAATAGAACAAGCACATTCTGAAATTGTACAAATCATAAAGTTGTTTTTTTTTACAATTACCTGTTGCGGTTAATAGTATATATACTTTTTTTGTCGTTATTTATATTTTCTGAATAAATTATGTGATAATTTTCATCAGTCAACTCATTGGTGTTCATTTTCAATCTATCAAGATAAAACAATTATATCAAAATCAAATTACAAGATGTTATTTATGCAGTTTGATCATTTTCCTCGACTGATGTACTAACGTCATGAGGTTTATTTTGTACATATGTAGCATCATCTACAAAGATACAAAGAATTGCTATTGTGCCATCTAGTGGACACATTTAGAACAGCTGTTTCTTTCATTCAAAAATTTCAGGTTCATTTTTATACTCAGCAAACTCATCCCGCGGGCCGGATAAAACCTGTTCGCGGGCCTGATCCGGCCCTCGGGCCGTACGTTTGACACCCCTGATATAGAACATGCTATACGTTTACCAAACAATCTGTCACTCCTAATCGCTAAATCCCATGAAATCTTATACGTCTAGTCTCTTACGTGAATGAGCTAATTAATATTATTTGATATTTTACTGTAATGTGTTAATTTCACACATAAGTCGCTCCTGAGTATAAGTCGCACCCCCGGCCAAACTATGAAAAAAAACTGCGACTTATAGTCCGAAAAATACGGTAATATTGCAAATCCCACATTCTTTATTTTCATGCACATTCTGGGTGCCTCATTCAGTAAAAATTTTTTTAATTCCATTCCATATTTTCAGGCGGTCTGTCTTAATGTTTTAGCATTCAATCCGACATTATTGTGAGGTTTTGTGTTAGTGATCCTAAAAATAGATATACCGGCCCCCAGACACATTTCTTTCTCTAAATTTGGCCCCCTGAGTCAAAATAATTGCCCAGGCCTGCTCTAAAGTATAGAGACGTTTTACTTTTATAGTATTTTTCCTTGCTTTTTGCCGAAGTGTGAGGGCAGTTCCTATGTTTGTGGGACACAAAGCATTGCCAGATGTACAATGATTATCATTTTTGGGTCATTCCCACAACTCCGTGCCATTCCCGCGTTGTGACTTGCACAACATTTCCATCCAATATTTTACTTCCTGAACATTGGAAGGATTCAAAAGGTTGTTTATCAGACTTAACACCAGGACGTAATTATTTAAAGTATTAAATGTATTCTATTATTTTACATTTCTTCAGAAATTGACAAAATACTCGACAGCAAAAAGTAGAAATAGTATAATGTTTATGATTTAAAAGTGCCCCAGCTCACGAGCTTTTCTGTATACCAGCTGTCCTGCTGCTTTTTGTTATGCTTTAGGTTACCAGCTAGTTGGCAAATGTTACAGTGAACCCTGTAAGATCCAACCAAAACATCCGATGTCCTACGCGCTAGCTTTAGCCTAGAGCTAGAAATCGACATAACTTTGTTTTTTTCACGACGGAAAGGAAGAAAGTGCGTGTGAAAGTCAGTGCTAGGAAGAAGCAGATATTAATTGAATAAAAAAAAAATAAAACATCTAAAACATGACAAAGCGTGTAGCTGACTTGAAGTAGTTGGTGTATCACTGCAAGTTTGCACCAAACTGAGTCCATAATGCCAGCCAAGAATGTTAAAATTGTATAAATGGCAGATTCATTGAAGCTGCTGATGGTGTGTTTGACAGAAACAGCTCAGTGTAGAAGTCCACTCTCCCAAAGTAAATGCTGTACATTTCTAAAACTACTGTAATTGCTTGCAGTGCATTCTAGATATGTTGTTTTTATTCTATATTTCCTATCTGATAAGTTTATTTTTCTTTTTAAAAGACATGTTAAAACTGTTTGCTTTAATAACGGCCAAATACCAATAATTTATTATAATTCCTTTCAGTCGGCATTTCACAATACCAGCTATGTCACAAAACCATTTACAGTCCACACAAAGTATTCACAGTGCTTCACATTTTCCACATTTGAGGACAAACATTAATTAATTCATTTTGGAATAACTCGTCTCCGTCTTCTTCCCACCTCCAAAGACATGCACCTGGGGATAGGTTGATTGGCAAGACTAAATTGGCCCTAGTGTGTGAATGCGATAGACTTGTCCATCTGAGTGCAGCTGGGATAGGCTCCAGCACCCCCATGACTCAGAGGGACAAGCGGTAGAAGATGGATGAATGGAATAACTTGTAACATAAAATGTGGAAAAAGTGAAGCGCTTAGAATACTTTCTGGATGCATTAGAGAATAAATAAAATACATTTTTCTTTGAAAAGTAAAGCTAAAAGTGCTTGTATGATCTGATAGTGTTCAGTTTTCCTGAAAAGAAAGAAAAAGACGACAAACTGAAATAACAGCCAAGAAAATCTGTACTTTATTAATAGAATCGGAAATAAGCTCCATAAATTCACATGGAAACTTGTTTTTGTCCGGTGCATGTCCTTAACAATCACATTCTATGAGGAAAAGGAACAACATTAAAAGCCACAACTTTGTATTTCAGTTACAGACATTTTTTTTTCCCACGTTTTTTTATTTTCTTTTTAAAGTAAAGGCAAAAGTACCCACATTACCCCCCCGCCCCCCAATCCTAAAAACCCCTTTAAAGAGCCTTTTATTAAAATCCTGGGCTTCTTCTCAGTAGGACCCACAGTGCTTTAGCAGAAGGACAAGCGCTCATTGGTTAAAAGGGTTACACAGCATGGCGATGTAAGGGCTCGCTAAAACATGACAAGAGACAAAAAGAAGCCGACATCAAACCCTGAACCCCAAGGACTTGCCCCTCCCACTTTGTGCATAGATCATGATCCTTTTAAAAACCAGCTGTTTGCACGGAGAGATGATTGACAAGTAACATCCTGCACAGGAATACACAAAGAAGCAAGAACATTTTCATTGATCGGTTTCAAATGTAAAGCAACGTCTACTTGGGATTTCACATGTAAAGCACTTTCTTTTTCTCTTTAAAATCAGTTGATTCTCAGTCTTATTTGGTAAATATGCGGAACGTGCTACAAACATTTCTTCTTGTCTTTTCAACTCAAAACAAACAAAGAAAGCAAACGCTTCACCGGTGCCTGTTGCTTAGTTGTGAAGAAACGATGGAGGAGTTGGGATGTTAGAACCCTGACCTTCCTGAGACAAAAATCCATGAATTTTTTACAAGTGTGCAAGATAGTGACCCAACATAATGGCAAACAACACAAACACACACACAAAAAGAGATCATGTGTCAACAACTTGAAATAGGACAACACAACACTGATCAATCCCAGAGTTCGCAAAGTAGCATAAATCTTCATTTTGCAAGGTTTTCATGTCCGTGTTTGACGCTTTTATGAAACACACAACATTCCTGTCATAGATTCCTACTCGCTCCACGGTTACACAAATGAAATGCTTGTAAACGACAACAAGTGGCTTTTGCAGAAGAAGAATCAAACAAAATTATAGGCACCTCTGAAATGACCTCCCCTCCTGTTTCCCATTGCTCTTGAACCTAACACCAGTCCTATGGCCACACCTCTTCTTATCTTCAACCTTTTTTCAACTCTTAATAGTTTTTTTCAACCTTTTTTTACATGGGAACAAAATGGTGCAATACTCATTGATAATCCTGCATGGGGATTATTCCACAATAAAAGCCACTATAAGGTAGATAAACTTTTATACAATGAAAAGAAAAAGTCCATTAAGTCCTTGAGTAAACATTTACACATGAATTGTCACCGTCTCCCCTCCGTACTTTTATCTACGATTAGCTGAGTGAGGGCTACGACACACTAAGTGCAACATTAGAAGGTGACACACACACACACACTTGCATTTCAAAGTTTTTGCAAGGATTTGTAACTCAATGCAAACACATTTCAACCCTCTCAGCCTAGCTTTTAGACGAACATTTGCCTTGCTTGGTGCGCCGTTGCCAAGGAGATTTTAGGGCCACACTTTCAAAGAAAAACAGTAATTCAACTGCAAGAATTATTTGGTCGTCTCAAGAGGATAAAGTCAGAAAACAGATGTTACGTTACAAAAAAAGTTGTGCAATAATTTAAAGTTGTAATCTTACATAGAAATTATTTTTACAAATGATGTAAAAAAAGCGCACAGTGGACCATCATGTAGGCCGCACAATCAGTTTGCATTGTCTCCCCATGCTGGGATAGACTCCCGCTTACCCCTGAACCTAACCAGGATAAGCGCTATAAAGATAGAAGAAAAAAAGTTTAAGTTTATTAAAATGTATACACTTGTACAGTATATAAAGCTTAAGCTTTTAACATTGTGTAGGTTTGAACGTTATATTATAGAGTTTACGCTTTTTACGTAGTATAAAGTGTTTTTGACGTATAAAGTTGACATATTTTACATTGTATAAAATGTATGTTTTGACCTTGTATACGTTTGTACGTTGTATAAGTTTCCATTTTTTACCTTGTATACGGTTTGCATTTTTTACATTGTATAAGTTTGTACGTTGAATAAAGTTTACGTTTAGAATGTTAAATCTACACGCCTACCACAAATGTGACAGTTCGCTGAAGGGTTTTCACAATTTTTGGGGAAATGTGAGCAAAAATACAACTTGATTGTAAAATATTTTTCCCCTCATAGCTTGTTTTTAAAATGTTCGAATTTGACTTCACATTTTACTACAAAAATGACATTTGCTTGGTCAAATATCGACTTGTTTTGATAAAACAATAGTTTTTCCTTGCGTAATAAAACATTTTTGTCTGCAATTTTTACTTTTGTCCCCGGGAGAAAAAAAAATTCTTGTAAGGTTCATTTTCCAAGTTAAATAAGGAATTTTTGTGACTTTTTTCCCTTTTCAATGTTGATTATTTTTTCTTTTGAGTGTGGCCCTTTTTCCTTTGTATTTCATTGATTCAAGTATTTGTGTTTAATATTTATTTTCTCTAAGTGATGTTATTTTCGGAATGCTCTAAGCTGAGGGGAATAATCATGTCTGGCGGGTTTATTTTTTTTACTTTAAACAAATACACAATAGAGTACACTTGCTTCGATGTACTGCATCTTGTCCATAAAAAGCAAAATGTGCAGAATTTCAACCTCCAACTTTTGTACGATCAAGTATCCGTTTACAACCAAATTGGTTTCTTCGCATATTTGCGGGGGCACGAAAATAAAGAGGAAAAAAAGCGAACATATTGCTCATCTTCAGGTGAGGCAAACACAAAGGTAACATTTGAGAGGCTACAATCGGAGGCGTGTTGCTGTTGCAAGATACTGCTATGTAGAAGAGAGCCTCTCAGTGCTGGTGCAGCATGTTTTCCACTCCTCGGCTATTGGGTCTGTCTGAGCTTGGATCATCAAGGCAGTTACAGAAACAGGCAATAGTGATTTTTGCTTGTGTGCTGCAGGACGTCACGTCCTGAAAAAGGTAGCCTTTTTTTTTCTTCCTTTAAGACTTTGTACCTCTCCAACTCGTCGCCATGTGAGCGAAACTGATACAGTTTGGGCCCGCAGGAGCCTTTTTTTTTTTTTTGGCTGTGTGGAAATGTTCAGTTCATATCAGTGGGCCGGCTTTGAGCAGGACGTCAACATAAAAACGATTCAAATAAAAGGCAGCCGGGTCGCTGGTCTACTTCTTCCTGGGGTTACGAGAGACTCGACCCTTCAGCTAGAAGTGCAGAGCTTTAACATATACTTTTTGTTTTGTTTTTTAAGATTTTTTTCTGTCAAACTTCATAAAAATGATGTTAAAATGTGTGATATTTTTTTTTCAGTTTTTTTTTTGGTTTTAAAAAAATATGTACCCGGGATTACCCATCATCAACTGTGCACTGTAGCAAACTGGAACCGTCCAACGCGAGGTTAGGTTTGTCCCACAAAAACATAAAAGAGAAATGTCAGTCGTTCCAGGATGTGATGCTGCTGCTGCCCGTCAACACTTTCATCCCCCAGCCCCGCCCTTAGGGTGCTTTCAGTCAAGTTGGCACACTTTGTTGGCTTCTTTTTCACACCACAACGTGTCGGGAGGCCGAGGTGTGCCAGAGTTTCAGAGCTGCATCGTTGCGGTGGCGTCCGCTCCCCCCCCGCCATCCCCCCTACCCTGAGATCATGCTCGGACACGGCGGGTGTTGTTGATAACGTGTTCCGACTAAAGATAGCGACAGTGTTTTGGAGAAATGGCGGCCATCGTGAAGTGCGCAGTAGGGGTGGGTGGGGTCGGGTGGGGGACTGCTTGTAAAAGGGCCTCTTGTCTTTTGCATAGAAACTGGTACAAGGGCCCACTGGAGGAGGGGGGGAGGGGGGGGGGGTGATGACAGCATAGCAGCTAGGCGATGAGAGCAGCTTGGACCAAAACAAGAGTTGAACAAGAAACAACCTGGACTGGAAGTAGTACAGAATACTGTCCAACACAATCAAAGTCTGTAGTATTGATCCCATTCGAGTGTTTTCTGCATATGAACAGTGAAGGGCTACTTCAGCGTGTCAACGCCACAACAAAAAAATCCAGAAATATGACTATTAAATCTTCCAGCTAAAGTGATTTTTGTGTATTTTTTTTTGTTAGTTTTTTTAAGAGTCGGTGGGCGTGGGCCACATCAGAGGCAGGCAGGTGGTTATTGCCAGATTGAGCCCGTTAAGAGGAAGTGCGGCTGATGCTGCTGTGGCGATGGCCGCCGCACACTCGATAAGGGGGCTTAAGGGGGGAGACCACAGTACAGAGGCACTCGGTGGCTTCCAAACAACCCCCCCCCCCCCACCCCCCCTTTCCCACCGCCCCGCCTCCGGAGACGCTTCAGGTCTCCCGAAGAGCGCGAGGCTTAGAAACATTTGGAGTAACAGTGATATCAATGGTCCAAAAAAGAGCTGTCTTGATTTCTTGGATTGGAGCCTGCAGCTCCTCATAAGTGCTATGATTTCAAACAAAAATAATACAAAAAAAAAGGTCTTTCCTTTGTTGATCCAGAACACTCGTAAGTTTACTGCATTAGGAGCACCGCCGTCCTTTTATTTGGTAGTGTGCCAGATACCCAGAGGCCTGTGGATCCAGTTTTTGTTGGGTACGGCACGCAAAGAGGACATGTTCCTCTGTTGCAGGGTTCAGTCCCCGCTGCTTTTTAAAAAACTTGGGGGGACGGGGGATCGGCGCTCTGGAGGGAATCCAAGGAAGGTCTTTCAAGTTCCAAACAATGGAGTACACGACGACAAGAAGAAAAGCAAAAGTGTATATTGCACAATGTAAACTGTCAAAGGTGGAGTCGTGTTCTTCCTCCTTGCCCACCGAGTCAGACTGAAGAGAAAAAGCACCAGTAAGAACTGGAGGTGACCCCCATTAGCCGGGTGGTCTTGTCAGTGATTAATATGCACACAGCTTACATTTTGGGACAGACATCAGAACCCCGAGCAGCCAGCAGCGTCGTAGAGAAGACAAACGCTGCGGTTAAAGAAGGTGAAAGTGTGCAAGACTACATCACATACTTCATGAGTCCACTAAAGAAAAAGGCGGCTTGGGAAGAAGAACCTGGGCCAGAGAGCACTTAAGGCTAATTATAGTGCTGAGAAACAAGGTAGCGAGGAACGGTCCTCCCACCACCTCATTGGCCGCAGTGCATGCTGGGAATGCTTGCTTTGTTTGGGATGATTTCATTCATCTTGGAGGAAAAAGGTAGATGGCAGCTTTGATTGCTTCTTCTAAAATAAAATTTAAAAAAAAGGTTTTTGTTTTATGTGTCAGTTTGTTGCAAAAATAAAAGACTGAGGTCTTAAGTCCGTGTGGGAGAAAACCTCAGATTTCTGCTTCACATTTCACAGTTCCAAAATGGTGCTGATTATCGCCACATGATTTGCTTGGATTTTGCTCCTGTACAAGCCCCTCCTTCCTCCGTGGACGTGGCGTGGCGTCCTCCTACATGGACTCCCCACTCAGCAGGTCTCCAGGCAGCAGGGTGTTAATCTGGGTGGGGCTCCCCATCACCCGGGCGTCGTCTCCGCTGGGAGGCCCCCACAGGCTGGAGTACTGGGGCACGCCCCCCCAAAGAAGGTTGCCGCCGCTGGACTTGCCTCCGCCGCTGCTCCACTGGCCCATGGAGTGGGACGGCGCTGCCCCGCCCATTCGATTCTGATTGGGTCCCGGGTTGGCGTGCCAGCTGGTGGTGTTGTTGGAGGCCAGCGACTGGCCTTGTGCAAAGAAGCGGTTCACCTCCTCCTCGCCGGCAAACTCCGCCAAGATGGTGGTGTTACCCAGCACACACCTGACACAGGAAGCACGACATGGGTCAGCAAAATGTTGTTTCCATGACAACATAATTGTGCAGGTTAGGATAAATGATTCTATTTTTCATTTTATTTTTCAAAACAATCTAGTCAAAAAGCCAATAATACCGGGATGGCCTGAAATCTATATCACACTATATATATTACACACTCAACGTTATATAATTTGACATATAATAGAATAATTTCAAAATGGGTAAAAGTTCCTAATTTGGCTGCTGATGCATGCAGTAACATATTGCATCATTATTTTCTTCAAATGATTATTAATATACTTGCTAATTGACTAATATAATCTGGTTACTTTGTTGTAACATGGTCCTATCTACACTTCTGTCAATATGTAATAACCACTTATTCTTCTGTTGTTTGGATACTTTACAATAGTTTCAGGCGATACTACATATGTGGGTATAGATCCAATACCAAGTAGATACAGGGGCAGTATCAGCCATACCAATGCTGATACTGATTACTCACAATTTTCAAGATCATTGACTGATTCCATTTTTGCTAAATTATAATCTGACAAAAACACAGGATGGCGGTATAACAATATCAAATATTTTTTAAATGATTTCCGACTAGTCTTTGGTATGACCCGGCCGGGGTTTGAACTCACAACCTGAGATCGGTAGGTTGTGAGTTCAAACCCCGGCCGGGTCATACCAAAGACTATAAAAATGGGACCCATTACCTCCCTGCTTGGCACTCAGCATCAAGGGTTGGAATTGGGGGTTAAATCACCAAAAATGATTCCCGGGCGCGGCTACGCTGCTGCCCACTGATCCCCTCACCTCCCAGGGGGTGATCAAGGGGATGGGTCAAATGCAGAGGACAAATTTCACCACACCTAGTGTGTGTGTGTGTGACAATCATTGGTACTTTAACTTTAACTTATTGGCTCTGATTTAAATCATTTGTTTATTGCCTTCTAAGCTCTCCTGTGTCCAGGGACTTATTTCATGAGTTTGTAAACAAAAACATTTTCGGATGATAAAAAATATTAATCTAACCACTGTAGTATCGACTGTAGATTAACTACGATCAAAGTATTGGACAGGACGTCGGAAATGTGTAAATAAAGTTGTACTTTATATGAGACAAAAATGGGCTGACAAAACGGTACGAAACGATCCTTTTATCTTGTTATCTGTCGTTCGTTCATTCACCCGTAGGCTCGTAATCCTCAATCTCATCAACCACAATGCACCTGCTCCCGGTCTTTCTTACATCCGGTTTGCCGCAATGAATTGTGGAACATGCAGTATTTTAGTTAACCCTTTACTAGGCTATGAAGTAGAAAACAACTCAATTCAGTGTCAGTGTTTCTCAAATAATCAATATCAAATACATGTATAAATCAAATCAATTCCCTTTTAACTCTTTAACTGTAAATAATAATAGATCAGCAATTAAATCAAGTATGCAAATTATGAATGATCATCACAAATGAACTATATAACCCATAAGTTACAACATCGACCACACTATGCTTGGTATCACTATTGTCAATATTGTATTGATCCACACTTCTGTTTACATTTCAGAGCTCTAGCTAGCGGTTAGCATGGCTTATTGTGTCCTAGCAGGTTTAGCTATTCCTTGTCCTCCAGTGATAATAATATCTGTAAGGAAATTAATTTTCTGCCATGATTAGTGACTTAAAAGTGGCCCTGCATTGAGAAGGAACATTAGCTGCTAGCAAAAATGCTATGTTGCTTTGAGACTCTTTTATGAGTCGTTAGCTTTCCGCAGTCAAATTTGCAGGACAGAGTTAGAATGTGTCATCAGCATATGATATCACGATAGTACTAAAAGCTCTATTGTCAGCCAAATTGATATAATTTAAATTGTATACTTTCAGTGATATCTATAAACATTTGGTGCGTCAAGTTAATGCAGTATAATAACGCAATGGTGGCTTGGGATTCACTTCCTTAATTTTTGAATTCAGTAACTTTTTGTAAAAGATTAAGATGTAATATATTTACACGCAAATCATTTCATTGTTTTTTGGTCTATTTATGATTTACCTGCAAATAATTAGTACCTTTTGTATGAGCTTGAATTGTTTTGTTTGATCCTACATTAGCATAATGTGGAGCAGTTTTATTATTGTGTTATTTGTCATGTGTGTGCATGACTTTTTTCCTTAATGTTGTACACGTATCAAAGCCTTTTGACATTTTAGACCCCAGGAAGACAAATGGGGATCCTAGTAAACAATCAGCAGCAGTGGTTATGCTAGTTTTAGTACAATACTTAAACAACACACATTCAATATTAAAACGTATAGTGCAACCAAGAGGACGTGAGAAAAGAGCTGACACTTACATGTGCAGAGACTTCTGGGCTTTGGCGGCCTCGTCCTTGGAGCTGTAGCGCACCACCGCGTTCCCTTGGGTCAGGTTGAGGTGGAATGTGATCAAGGGGCCGTGCTGCATGCACAGAGTCCGCAGAGTGGAGCCGTCGATCTGCAAAAAAACAAAGAGGAGCGTTACAACAAGGTTTTCTACAAGCCACGGGTTTCTTTAGTTTTTCTCAATGTTGGTATAAAAATCCTTTATGCAGTTAATTAGGGCTGTCAAGGTAACACATGTAACAAAAACATTGCATCAATCATGTATAAATGCAGATTAAACACACATCCTCCTTTACCTTAACCCGCAGACAGTTACCTGAATGAAAAGTAGTGCGGAAGTAGGTTACATTTTAAATAAAAATCATTACATTTCATACGATAGGTCATAAAAAATATCAATAATCGATACTCACCGATATAAAACACTTACCGTATTTTTCGGACTATAAGTCACAGTTTTTTTCATAGTTTGGCCGGGGGTGCGACTTATACTCAGGAGCGACTTATGTGTGAAATTATTAACACATTACCGTAAAATATCAAATAATACTATTTAGCGCATTCACGTAAGAGACTAGACGTATAAGATTTCATGGGATTTAGCGATTAGGAGTGACAGATTGTTTGGTAAACGTATAGCATGTTCTATATGTTATAGTTATTTGAATGACTCTTACCATAATATGTTACGTTAACATACCAGGCACGTTCTCAGTTGGTTATTTATGCGTCATATAACGTACACTTATTCAGCCTGTTGTTCACTATTCTTTATTTATTTTAAATTGCCTTTCAAATGTCTATTCTTGGTGTTGGGTTTTATCAAATACATTTCCCCAAAAAATGCGACTTATACTCCAGTGCGACTTATATATGTATTTTTCCTTCTTTATTATGCATTTTCGGCCGGTGCGACTTATACTCCGAAAAATACGGTATATCGTGATAAAGTTTTCAGCCATATTGCCCAGCTCTATTTGAAAATATACCCAGAGGGGACTTGAGATAAAACTGTCCAGCAAATAAATGACATGCATTCAAGTAAAACATTTTAAAATGTTCCTGTATGACATTCTGACAATAAAATGACATTTGGGTTGTTCTTTAAGTGAATTTTATTTATGCAAGCAAGTAATTTACTGTGATTAATCATGATTAATGAACATTTAAAAGTGTGATTAATTTGACCAAAAAAGTATTCCTTTGAATGCACTAGTGTTTAATAAACATTAACTTTTGTACTAACTCTTCAAACGTAAATATACTAAATATCCTTCTTTGAGCTCAAATCTTTTTTAATTTATATACTGTAGATATAATAAAATAATATAAAGAAATAGAATTCCATCCATCCATTTTCTACCGCTTGTCCCGTTCGGGGTCGCGGGGGGTGCTGGAGCCTATCTCAGCTGCATTCGGGCGGAAGGCAGGGTACACCCTGGACAAGTCGCCACCTCATCACAGGAAATATAATTCCACATTCAACTAATCAATCTGCCTGAAATAATTATATTTTGAGAGGATTTTATGACTTTAAAGTCTGTTTACTTAATGTTTATATACCAACAACAAGACAAGCACTTTTCTTGTGTCAATAACACACAATAATCATTTCAGCTGAAGACAGTAAAAAAAGACAGGAATTTCTGCTGCATGCTTTGAATGGGAAAATCAAATAAACATTGAAACAAATATAAACATTGAAAAGTGATAGTCAATTGTCCAAATTGAAATCTCCAACATGGATTGCATTGGCTTATATTACGATACATGTTAGATTTTGTAAAACTATGGCATTTTCAATGACCATTTTTGTTGGTATTTAAGTGTAATTTAGGTTTTTAAGTGTAATTTGAAGATTTTTTTGTAATATAAGATGGCTTGAAAATAACTGAATGGCTCAAAATGTCCCTCGGCTCTCCTTAATGAAAACCCCACTGATTGGCAGGGAGAAAACACATGATTATCCTGTCTTTGTGGCACATGTTTATACTTCAGTCGCCAAATTCGGTTCCTTGGCCTACAAATGACGACAGATAGTCCCGGGGGCGCACGTTCTAAAGCACAGGTGTCAAACCCCCAGCCCGTGAACCAGATCCAGCCCAGGGAGGTGTTACATGCAGCCTGCAGGACCATATGATAATCCTCATGCATCTGGCCCGCATGGCGACTTTCATCAAATAAGAACCAGTCCATCAACACAATCTCACAACATCTGATGTCAAATATGTAACACTAGAGGCCACAGTGGTGTTAAGATGCATAACGCGAGGATGTCACGTTACCACCAAAAGTGGCAATAATGTAACTGTGTAAGACGATTACCAATAACAACAGATAAAGATGCATAATTACAGTCAAAAGTGATCATTGTCATGACAACAAAGCATGCTGGGAAAAACACTTCCTTATCAGACGCATGCTCAGACTAGCCAACTCCCGCACATTGAAGTTACAAATCTCCCAGATTCTCATCTTTTGTGTGCATATCAAATATTGGAGCTTTTGTCCCGTTAAAAGGATGATGAGGAGCTGGTCGACCAACAATCACTTTATTAAACGAGCAACCACAGCTGTGTCAGCGTGCACACAAAGCGTCTCTCTCATAGTGTCTTCCTCTCCGAGTTTCCCGCAATCAGTCCCGCTCACCAGTCACCACGCATTAATGGACTCTCACAAGGATTTCCACAGGATGCCAAACGACTGCGGAACGTCATCGCCACGGCTGCGGTCTCATTCCCTTTCTATTGAAGTCATCATGTCAGTTTCCACTGCCCGCGGAACGGCACCAACATGTGCAACAAATCAGTTAAATTGAGCCAAAAATCTGCTTGTGTTGGACAGGATTTACTTTCAAGGCGGATCGTATTTTACACTTTGAAAATTTCACCTGGTTGACCCAAATGCAAATTTTGTCCATCTTTGTCCTTTTGCAGTCATGCAGAAGGCGGGGTACACCCTGGACAAGTCGCAACCTCATCACAGGGCCAACACAGATAGACAGACAACATTCACACTCACAATCACACACTAGGGCCAATTTAGTGTTGCCAATCAACCTATCCCCACGTGCATGTCTTTGGAGGTGGGAGGAAGCCGGAGTACCCGGAGGGAACCCACGCAGTCACAGGGAGAACATGCAAACTCCACACAGAAAGATCCCGAGCCCAGGATCGAACCTAGGACCTTTGCATATCCCGGGCAGCTATGTGTGCGCATATGGGGTACTGTGCCAAATGCCAGCTGATACGGGTCCCGGGAAAGCAGGGTCGTTGTTAGTGACAGTCGTGTGTCTACAACGCTCGCCAGGGACGATGTTACCGTTGTGTCGCTGCTTCAAGTTGTCGTTCTGCAAGCCAAAACTGTCGTCTTTTTCACGAGTCAAAACCCACGCGCCCGCCTGTCATTTGCAAAACACATTGACCTCTTGTTGCACATTTTGGCCCAACCACAGATGACTGGCACATAACCCTTCTGTATCTTTGAAATCAGCACTAACACTTGGGCAGGAAACAAGATGAATATTTTGTTACACGACACATGCAGGCATGTGAACGTGGCAGATGGTGTCAAATAATCTAAAGTGTGCATCGAAAAAGTGGAAAAATAATCTAAAGTGTGCATCCCCCTGTGTGATTGAGTTTGACACAGAAGCTACCAAGAAGCAAACACATGCTGGATAGAAAAAGACGTTTTCTTACTTGAGGTGTGAGATTCCTGAGCACCAGCCAGCTGCTGGTCCTGTTGGAGCTGTCTGTACTCCAGGTAGTTCCCTCTGCTAGAAACACAGCAATAAATGTTCTGCTCGGAAAAGGAACAAACTAATGTCACATTTTGTAAGCTGGCTAAATGTTGCTAAACAGAATGATGTGATGACATTAAAAGGTTACTAAGTGAGCCGCAAACTAACAACACAGTCAAGAGAATGCTGTCGAAGAGACACTCAAGCTCAGGATGGCAGTTTAACAGGTTGTTTGTCCAGAGAGAAACTAAAGGCAAGCAGATGTTATCTCTGCAAGGAACACATTTGGTTGGCGCTACCTCAAAAAATGTAAGATGATCTCATGATCGTGCACAACAGCTTTACAGTCGTCCCACGTTTATCACAGGTATTTGGTTCTAGGCCTGACCGTGGTAAACACATTTCCACAATGTAGGATTATTATTACTAAATCAAATTTTTCTATAATTCGAGCATTAAAAAAAATGTTTTTTTAACATCAAATAATTAGAGCCCTCTAAACATGAAAACAACCCTGCAGAGGTCTTCAACAGGGGGGCCTGTGACCACTAGGGGGTCGTGAAATTTTTGGTTTGTTAGACTTTTTTTTTTAATGGGATAATTGTTAATATTCCAACCACAATTATTCCACAAATGTAAATCTCATAAAATACATAGTATTTAAACTACTGTAGTGTAGTTTAGATATGGCCACCCTACTCAATGTACCTTGCAGGTCTAAAATAAAAACATGAATAATTATATTAATATATTCATCTTAGCATTTAAGATAGCTAGCGATTAGTGCATTAGTGGCCACCTAGCAATTAGCGGCCCTAGTTGCCTGTTAGCGATTAGCAGCGTCATACTGTAGTGTTTGAGTATTTTAAGTATTGCACAATAATAAGGTACCTTTAGGACCAGTAGGATGCTCCAAGAAGCGTCATTGCTCTGGCCGTCTAAAACCCGACCAATATGTGGAAATACCTTGTCACATCCTGGGTACTTCCTCCAAGTTAAAATTAGATTTAATGTGTTGAAATTAAAGGCGCAAGTTTTCGGGAAATACTTGCTCAACTAAGCAGTCGCTTCTACGATCATTAGCTGTGTTGTTAGCATTGCGTGAGCCGTGTTGTTAGCATTGCGTGTGCCGCGTTGTTATTCCACGCTCTTATTGATGTCAAAGATTAAGTGCATCTTGACAAGTTCATCTCCACTTCGCATTGCCCGGACAGCTGCTGATAGCTGATGGCAGTTTTGTGACGTAGCGAGGGATCGCAATTAAAATAAATAAATAAATAAAGGCGTGCAGTTAATGTGTCAAATTTAAACAGTCACATGTAAAAACGTTCTGTGTGCCTGGCTCAAGTGGGGGTTCATGCATGAGGAGTGTGATTCCACACCTGCTTCAATCAGTGAAGTGCCTTTGATGGGACATGAATCCCAATAAAAAAAGTATATTCTGGGGAGGGGAATTTGCTACCATGGTAGTACCTGTGCAATAACTTAAAAAAAAAAAGAGTTCATAAAAACAATAACGTATATGTTTGCCTACCAGAGGAGTAGGAGCCACTCCAGCCTTGTGAGAGGCCCAGTGAGTTCCCCCCCCACGTGGAAGATGGCGGCTTGGTGTTGGTGAGGCCTGGCGGAGGACGAGATGGGGCTGTGGAGCCGCGTGGGCCTTGAGGGACTTTCCACAGCTCGTGGGTCAGAGAGCCTTGGTTCTGGGAGATAGGTCCCGAGGACCAGGTGGATTTCACATCCGACAGTTTACCTTGAACAGCAAAAGACACTTTACCCACAGAGCAACTAACAATAACGTCTCTTAACTCTTGTTGAATTCCTATGAAAACGGACAGAAACAAAGAATGCTAACTGAAAGCGAGGTGGGGCATTTCTTTGTGGTTTCAACGTGCAAAGGAAGTGGCATGAGACTGAAGCTAAGAAAGTCGACCTACTTTTTAGCTCAGTTCGTGTGTCCGTACCTCCATTTCTGTCACGCAGCAGGTATCTGTTAACATCGTGGATGTTGGTGTTGATCGTGGGACCGCTGGGGACGCTGCCGGGCGTCATGTTAGGGTCGTTCTCTGGGTCAATGTTCTGGAGGCCCTTCCATGGCACACCTGGGCAAAATTCTGAAAGAAGCAAAAATAAAGTGCTGAGTAATGATGTAATCAAGGTAAGGCTGAACAATTAATACAATTTAAATCACGATTTTGGCTGCCACCATTACGCAAGGGTGATCGCCGACTATATCAACAAGCTCTGCTGCATATCAAAAGCACCATGAGGCAGCCCCGGCCCACGCCTAATGCCATCGTGTATGCGCACAGAGCTCCTTGACCACATTGACCCTGCTCGTGGTTTTACTTCCGTGGAGCCCTCGGCTTGAGGTAAAAACCGCACCACTGTTGTCAAACGGCGACAGGTGTGGAGGCCTGCACAACAAGCTACCCTGCTCGTCTCCTTGTAATTGTACAAGCAGGACTAACCGCTAGCCATCGAGCTAAACAAAGTCTGGGCAAACTTTTCCATTGCATGCCAACATTTTTGCTGGTGTTCTGACGAGACGTACAATTAATTTAACTCGTGCACCCCTCTCATGTTCACACGTGCATGAATCCAGGTAATGCGGAAATGTAACTGCCCATTGAAGGACTCTTTAACAAGAGTGCAACTCAAGTATAATGATATTTTTTGTTTTGTCATATATATGTTTCACACTAGGGCTGCAATGATTAATGATTTAATTGTTTATATTGATTAGAAAAAAGTATTGATTTAAATTTTGTTGCTTCGATTAATCGTTTGATAGGTGTAACAAATACAAACGGATAAAAAAATGAAATGGGGAGGAGGGGTGATTGGTTTGGGCGAGGGGCAGGAAACCTGTGTTGTTATTATATTCTGATATTAAAAAAAAGAATGGTTAACTATAGATAAAAGCATAATTTTGTATATAAAAAAAGATGAAATAATGAAGAAAACACAAAAAAAGATGAAATAATGAAGAAAACACAAAGATGTGTCCCTAAATATACGCATAACCTTTATTTAGGCTATTTCATTAGAAATTACATGAAGTTACATCAACACTATGTTTCACCTGACATAATAAATAGTCCTGATTAAAAATCATGATTTCGGCCATAATTGTGCAGTCCTAAATAAAGAATCATTACTTGCTATTCATTTGTACTAACCTGGGGGCCAGTTAATGTTGGTCCCGTTGGTGATCTTTTCATTAGGGTTCTTTCCTTGGCCCCAGCTGTCTGGGGGCACCAAAGGGCTGGCAGGCGACTCTGAATTGGACATCAGACTGTATGGACTGTAGGAGTCCTCCAACTGGGGAGGTTTCCCAGGGGGCCCTAGATTTGAGGCAGCAGATATGGCACCTAATGTATGGGAAAAACACACATATTGAGTTTGTTCTTTACTGGATGTACGGTTTCCCAAAAAGTTGTTGCTGAATGCTTAACTCACCGTGTTTGTTGAGGTTGTTCTCCAAGTTTGAGGTGTTGCCACTGAGGTTGTCCATGGCGTTGGAGTGTGTCCACTGGGACAAGCGGGATTGGGGCTGTGGGGGTTCTTTTAGCGACAGACCTCCGACCTCGATGCAGTTTACATTCATGTTTGGATTGAGTCCAGCTGCACAAAGAACACACAAATGAGAATGTTTAACAGCTCAAAAAAAGCACATACAAGATGCAGTGTGCAGAATGTGGCAGATGCTAGTTAGGAGGTCTATACTATATCGCAAAAGAGGAAATTGAGTATTTTGTAAAATAGCCGTGCTAAATGATCTCCAAAGTGCATCATCAGCTTGTAAAAAGGAAGCTTTTCTCACACAGGAGTTTAAAGAGAAGAGTGTTTCTCTGGGCTGGGTTATGTTTAGTATTAAGAGTACAATGTTTCCAGTACATTGATGATGAGAAAAACTGAAGTCAAGGTTTTGGTTCAAGTTCGTAAAACACACATTTTTACTGTGTATCCTCGCCACTTTGCAGTTTACTTTCTGCGGTCTCGGTGCATCGAAATTAACAATGAATACACTGAGATTCTTTGTTAAAATTACGTAGGTTTTAGTACGTGTGAGGTGTTTTTTAAGAGCATAAAAAGTGTTTTAAGTGTGTGAGAAAGCTGTGCTTAGGGCTTATAAGACTTTAAATGCATATCATTTTCATAGAAAGCATAAAATAAATAGTCCCTACTTTGTCAGGAATATAAACCCCATGATAATTTAGGGACCACTGTATTTGTAAAATAAAAATAAAAACAATGCTCTCCTTAGGAAAATGTCTTTATACAAATAAAACCTCTCTAATAAATACAGGTTTGAGTAAATGAATTCACTGTTTCTGGAAATACATTGTCTAAACAAGACTGTGTTTTGGAAAGACAAGTGCTGAGCAACAAATTTCAGTAATTATTAAGGGTGTCCTGATACGACTTTTCCACTTCCGATATTAGGGCATTGACTGTTTGCCTGATACGATAACAGCAGGAACCATAGAACATACATTTATTATTTTGTAGTGTGAAATGTTAAAAAAGGTTTGATCAAGTGAAATTAGTCAAACAGAGAACAATGGGAGGAATAAAAACACCAACCTTACAAGAGCTTCATGCTTTTGAAGTGGAGAGTTTTTGTTTTGGCGACAATAAATTATTAAATTAAGAGCATGATACAGGAAGTTGAATGATGCAGACATGTTTGTTACTGGATACTTTGTATCTGTATGTAATAAGCAACCATAATAATTTGATATTTGTTTTTTCAATGACACGTGTTTTAGACTGCAACATTGTTCAATAAAGGAGACTTATTATGAACTAGCCTATAGCCACTATGTTTACATCTTGTAAAGGATATGACTAAAATACAAGGAAAGATCAAATTTGTGTTCTTATTGGTGGACATTTAGATGTTAAATGTCCAGCTTTGCACAAGTAAACACACTCCAGGACTGCTGGTATCGTAGTTCGTATTGGAGATTTTAGATGCAAGCCGATATCATCCGATACTTGATTGGTTGATATCGGACAAATATCTAATATCAATATCTGATTGAGACACCCCAAGTAAATTATCTCCTTTTATTGTTTTTAGCGGCAGTAAAAAGCATCAAGCAAAAGCTATTATTGCAACCCTTCCGCTTGCTGTTACCATGGTCAGCAAGGAAGACAAGTCACATTATCAATGAAGTGTTGAACATGTGTTGTTACTTTTTAGGACTTACAAAGAGAGTAGGTGCTGTAGGCATTGGGTGAGGACAGCGACTCTTTGGTGTGCAGTGTGTCGGCCAGGCCCGAGGTCTGATGTGGGCCTGTGAAAGGATCCAGGTTTGATTTGCCGGATGCGGAGCCTCCAGTGGGGCCGTGCAGACCAGCGGAAGAGGAAGAAAAGGAGGTGGAATGGGAGGGAAGCTGCTGCTGCTTCATCAGCAGCGCCTGGTAGAGCTGACGCTGGTGCTGCTGGATCTGCTGCTGCATGTTGGTGATTGTGCGTGCGACCTAGAAGAGGAGGGGTGGCAAAGCAGAAATACAGTGAATGAGGAAATTGCATCCGTAAACCACTGTTCAGATAAATGTGTGGTCATGCGGTTTTGCTTCAGTTAGTCACATTTTTCAAAGGATGGTGTGAGTGAGGTGCGATGTTGCGGTTGTTGACTCACTTGCTGCTCTTGTTGTCGAATGGGGCCGGAAACGTTGCGTTGCGCCTGCATCATCTGCTGCTGGATTTGTAAACGCTGGTATGCCTGAACAAAAGGGAAGCAAAGCATTACAGCCACATAAAAGGAACACTTGTTCAAAAGGGAGCAACTCACCATTTGCAGTTGCTGAAGTTGATACAACAGGGTCATTTGTTGAGGGTTTATTGGCGAGGTTAAAAGTGCAGGGTTCAGACCAATGTTTTTTGCTGCAAATTGCAAGAGCTGTGCTTGGACCTGCCAAGGTAAGGAGCAAAAATAAATGTTTTAACTAGTAACAAGTAAAACAAAAAAACTGACTCACAACAAGTAAAAATATTCACAATGTTTGTTTGCGGCAATAGTTTTGATTGACCCTGTGATGTTTGGGAGACGGGAGGGGTATGTTTCCTTGCACTTTATTAGTCTGATTTTTCAAATAATTTGGTTTCTTCAATTTACACATTGACTTGGGAAGGGACATCTTTATTATCTGGCAGAATGGGGGTCCTATGAGGTCTGTTAAGAAGCAGCTCGCCATCTACAGTACAGAGTTGGAACGACAAGCTGCATTATAATGTGTTCATTAGCGAGGCCGTAACAGGTAGCGCCAAATCTATTTGTTGCGGCCCTCCACAAACAAATTTGAAAGTAGTGGATAAACTGCACTGTCAGAATAATAATTGATGAATATGCTTACAATTGCGCATGCAGTTTGTACCCAGTGGACTCATTTAGAATAAAACTGAGCATTGCCTTAATAAAAGCAGAATCTCTGATATAGCTCTTGTACTGGAGGTCACAGGTGTGCCTAATAAAGTGTCTGGTATGAAGGTGTACCCATGTACCTGAGGGGAGAGAAACGGAGGCACTTGAGCACGTAAACTAGGCTGGGAGGAGCTGAGAGGTGGCACTGGTAGCTGAGGAGGCTGCTGCATGGCCCGACTTTGTGCTGCCCCACTGCTGCCAAACATTCCACTGGGTATCTAGAAGACCAATCAAAGATTTCACGCCTTTAAAACATTCACTTTTTTTTCTTTTTTTTTTTTTATAAATCGTAAGGATATTTTTGATTTGGTGCATTTAAAACTATTAGACACCCAAGGTAACCTTGGTTTTTGACAGACAAAATCTTGATAGATTCACCCATGAGTCCAAATGGACAAAAATGAAAGCACGTCCCCGTAGACATTACATATTCATGAAAAGGGGACAATCAGAGGGAAGGAATGGGCAACCCAGAAACATGATGCCTCAGGCAATGTCTGTCATTGACGCAGGGTGGCAAAAATACAATACAGCGTCCAGCAGTGAATATGCTCAGTCAGTTAGTAGCAATCTGTTTATATTTGTAAGGCCCAATAAACAAGTTGTTATAAGGCAGCTGCCATCCCAATTCCAAACACAAAATAGCACTTTTGCTTGGGCTTCAAGGACAAAGAGTTAATGTGTGCTAGAGCTAGATCTGGCAGTTAAACATGATATAATCTGGTTTCAAAAGGTACTTCAGGCGATGTCATTGATACAGAAGCGAGCGATGGGGGAATGCCGGGCAGGGCTGGTCTTTGGTTTTGTGTGGCCCTCAAGATTTTGTTTGTGGCCCCATTTTGGTCTTTAATATTACTTAAATATTGTTAAGTATATCTATAAATAAGGGTAAACCCCTTTATTGTTAGACTCCTAAAGGGCCCCACCACACCCTAAACCTAACGTCACCGCTCCACGTACACACGTTTAGACTTTTTTTTTTTTTAACAAATGGGTGCCGACAAATGTAATATTAAGTACTCAGAATGTAAGTTTTAAAATCAAAGAAGACATTATTCACTTAAATATGATAAGTCGATCAAGTTTCCCTCTATTTCATAATGTAAGATAGAGATGATCTGATTCATAATCAGTGGATAATAATAATAATCATAACAATACATATTTATAATAATGATTATTATATTATTTGTGCATCTACTGGGGTTAAGTCTCCCATGTCGTTATAAACCAGTGATGCCTCCGTTTTAAACTTAAATAAATGTTTTATTAAACCCACCACAATTATGTGTTTAGCAGCTATGAGATGCAAAAGTGAAACTTAAAAATAACTTTGTCCTATGCAAACAAAAATATATTTGTCATATTGTTGATGTTAACCTTTACTCCTAGCTTTATCCTGGTACCAAAATGTTGGCGATCTGTGTGAATGCACAAATGTGAGCTTTGAAGATGTTATGATGTCTGTGTTGAGTGAACAGGAAGTGTTCCATGCTGGGTAAGAAGTAATAAACCATTTTGCATTTTTGCAATGGGTGTAGGTACTGTCACACATTCCTAATTTGATTAAAACAACCACATTAGTAACTTTGACAGTGGAATTGATTTCATCTGAACTTTTATGAGGTAGTCTTTTATCCATCCATCCATTTTCTACCGCTTATTCCCTTCGGGGTCACGGGGGGCGCTGGAGCCTATCTCAGCTACAATCGGGCGGAAGGCGGGGTACACCCTGGACAAGTCGCCACCTCATTGCAGGGCCAACACAGATAGACAGACAACATTCACACTCACATTCACACACTAGGGCCAATCAACCTATCCCCAGGTGCATGTCTTTGGAGGTGGGAAGAAGCCGGAGTACCCGGAGGGAACCCACGCAGTCACGGGGAGAACATGCAAACTCCAAACAGAAAGATCCCGAGGCCGGGATTGTACTCATGACTACTCAGGACCTTTGTATTGTGAGGCAGATGCACTAACCCCTCTGCCTAACTGATTTAAATGAAAGAAAAAATAGCTTCATATCCTTACAAAAGCCCAGGCACCTAGTGGTTGTGGCCCTAAACAACCGCATAGAGTGTTTATGCCACAGGCCGGCCCTGATGTTGGGGACGGAATACAAAATCCATCCATCCATTTTCTACCGCTTGTCCCTTTCGAGGTCGCGGGGGTATGCAAAATGGTAGGCACAATGAATTGAGCTTGTTAGTTACAATTTATTGAGAATACCTGTCTATTGTTCAAGTTTTGCATCCCCAGCCCCGAGTGGCCCGGTCCCAGACCCTGCCCAGTAAGGCTATTGCTGGCCAAGGGGAGCTTCAGGCTGGGGGAAGGCAGAAACGGTGATGGGGTGGCATCATCGGACAGAACACCATCCTGCAGAAGTAAAATTTGATGGTACGAGGGGGAAAAAAACAGAAATCGCAACAAACATAAATACATAAATATTATACTTTCTAATTTATGGCGAGGTGTTTAATACCTTGTCAAGAAAGGCGTTGCGGTCAGAGTGATCTTTAGTGAGCACAGATGGTCGACACACCAGAGGCTTGTTCAGGCTGTTGCTGTAATCACACATGCCTACACTACGCTTGTCCAAGTCAGTTTTCTTCTCTAGCAGAGCACCTGAGAGGAGGAGAGGTTTTTTTAATGTTAAAATAAAACAATATATATATCCTACTAGGTCAAGCCACTCAAACTAAACTCACTCATGGCCTGGTCAAGATTCATGTTGTTGCTCTTCAAAGCCTCCTCAGCAGGGTCTCTCTGTAACACAAACATTATTAATCAGTCAGTCGAAACGTAAAGGAACCTTAGCTTTTTACATGGACTGCATATCAGTCTGCTAATCTGAACAATAAATCAGGCTCGTACTGGAAAGCCCATGTCAGTGAGCTGCTTGATAAGACGGTTCATGATCCATGTCTCATCCGGCTTGTTACCCATCTTCACCTGAGGGAACGAATCAAATAATTTTAATAATTTCAAGATCAATGTGGTGAATTCACATGAATAATATCTGTGTGTAGAATTAGGGGGACATGCACCTTGCTCGGGCCCTTCTTGGGTCCATTGCCCCAAGAATTGCAAGAAGAAGTGCTCTCTTGCATGGTGGGGCCATTCCACATGTCCCCGTCCTCAGTGTCCCACTGGTTTGTAGTGATGCCCATTTCCTCGCCTCCGCTTCCCCAGCTGTCTTGCATAGGTTTTGGACCTATAAGGAGGAAATCACATTGTGTCAAAATCAGGGAAACAATAAGATAATATAATTAGTAAAAACTCAAGAGAGAAAAAAAAACAGTATACGTAGTACATGTAGTTCTGAATGTAACCACTTGATGGCACTGTCTTCCCTTGCACACAGCAACGTCCTCTATGGTTCACAAATACCTTCAAATCTATACAAGGTGTTGAACTGATTACAATTTTAAGATTAAGATAATACAAAAAAACTATCTTAAGCAACAGGGAAAATATTCTGACTAGTCCCTTAAAAAAGTATACACTGCACATTGTGTTTAATGGTGATGTACATAATCTACCATAAATGCAAACAAAGGTAGACGTTTACCAGGCTTGCAGGAGGGTCCGTTGGCCCTGCCATAAGGCCCGGAGGGCTCATGTCCACCATCTCCTCCCCATCCTCCAGCTCCCCTTGGAGGCTTACCCCAGGCGGAGGTGCCATTGTCCACAGCTGATGTCGGAGCGGCAGGCTCTCCCCAAGCAGGCTCTGACTTGGGTTGTACGTTGGGAAGCTCTCCCCAGCCTGAAAAAGAGAGGGGGTGTATTATGTGTTGGGTGCATTTAAAAACCGGACTCATACTGCACTGCACCATCAAATGCAATCAAAGTCAAAGAGACTTGCTATTTTGGAAAAGTGTTATTGACACAGCGAGTGAATTTGCTTTTTGAGTATCTCACTTGAAGGATGTTTTTTTTCAGTCTTAATCACCATCAATATATACAATGCGGCTGATTATTAAGAGGGGGCGATGGTTTCACTCAATCAAATGCAGCGGGATAAGAATTGAGTAGTCAAAGCTTGACAAGTATGCATGCTAGATGTAGTTTTTGTCTTGAAATATATTTCTACACTAAATTTAGCTAACTGGAAATCTTTAATGGCACATATATGATTATAATTATGCTTCAATACCCACTTAATGACTATGAAAAAAATACTTCAAGAAATAATGCTTGGAATACCTAACAATCCTTAACGCTAATGGTTTTAATGGTAATGCCATCACGTCATGTGAGAATGAGTGGAAAAGATCTTGAACGATACTGCTGTTTCTATCACGATCATAAAAGAAAGCAGAAATACAAAGTCAGATATAGCCATACTGCAGTTAGCTGTCTTACCTGGGTTAGCAATAGGAGGTCTACCGTGGGGGCCTGCACCCTGGTGCGGGGCACAATTGTTGGGTGAGCCATAGTTGTTTCCGTGGTGTTGCAAATGGCTTGGTGCGTTGCCATGGTGAGAATGGTGGTGCATCAGATGACCATGGTGATTGTTGTGATTGTTGTTTCCAGGGCTGACAGAATGATTGTTGTTGGTATTGTTGGGTGGGATCATACCACCATTCTTAATGGAGGGCGGGCCACTGTTGCTTTGGTTACCATTAGGATTATTGCGATCCCACATGTTGACAGTCTTGTTGGATGCGTTAGGATCACCCCAGGTAGATGTTCCATCATCAATCTCCATCTTTCTGCGGACGGAGGGTGGCGAGGGCTCTTCCCAACCAGTGGACTCCAAGCACTGGTCCTGTTTGTTGACATTGCTCCAATTGGAGGTGTTCTGTTTCACAGACCCAGGACCTCCCCAAGAACCAATGCTACCTCCTCCACCACTACCAGTGCTGCTACTGCTGCTGCTTTCATTGGGTTTAGACGAGCCCCAGGTGCCCTGTACTGGGCCATTGGCACGTGAGGTCTCTCCCCAAGTGCTGTTGCTCACAGAGGAAGTTAGCTTAACACCTCCTCGGTTTCCTCCTCTAGCATTTTCTTTCCAACCACTATTACCTCCATTTCCTCCTTCACCTTCCCACATGCTGCTGGGGGACCCATTGTTCTTGATTTCTGGTTCACCCCAATCCCTCGAGCTGTTGGAGCCCCCATTACTAGTGCCCCAACCATGGGAGCTACTACGTGGGCCCTCCCCCCAATTATTGGACTGACTTTTTGTCATGTCACTGTCCCAAGTAGGGGACTTGTCCTGAGAGCCCCAAGTTGTCATGCCCACATTTTTAGGTCCATTGGTTGGCATTGAGTCTCCCCAGCCACTGGTGGTGCCATTAGCTGCTTCGTTCAGTGACTGTGGGTGATCACCCCATCCAGATCCAGTCTTGACCTGCTGAGGTGGAAGGCCTCCCCAACTTAAAGATCCATCGCTGTCACGTTTTCCTTCGGATTCATGCCTTTGATTAGCAGCAGTATTGGGGTTGACGGTACTGCTATCTGTGGAAGAAGGACCACTACTAGAGCTGGAACCTTCAAATGTGTCTGAGCTGCTGCTGCTTTTCCCATCATCAGAGTTTGCCTCCTCCATCTCCCATACTGTGTGCTGTCGAATGGGAGTCTGCCCCCAGCCCATGTTACTTAGTACTCTTGGGTCCAAGTCCTGTCGTGGTAACAGAGGGGTACAATCCATGCTTGACGACCTCTCTCTGTTGTGAGATAGGCCATTTCTGCTGTCCCCACTCCCCTCGCTTTCTGGAGCAGTTCCAGGTTGCTTACCCCATGAGCCAAGCTGTTGCTCTTGACCAGAACCCGAACTGCCGGCATCAAGAGAGTCCCAGGCCTTCGATGCATCTCCGCCGCCGGAGGATTTTCCCCAGTCTCCCCAGCCACCGCTTCCATTACTCCCCCCACCACTACCTTGGCGGCCCCAGGAAGAGAGGCCTGCAGAGGGAGCTGCCTCCCAGGCAGAGTCCTTTGGGGAGTCAACTGCCTTGGTTTCTGGACTACCCCATACTGAGCTGCCTGTTGTGTCTCCATTAAGTTGAGATGATTCAGTAGGTGACTGGCCTCCCCAGCCAGTTAAGCCATGGATAGGGCTCATAGGCTCCTGAGCTTGTTGCTTGTTGTGGTTTGGTCCATCCATGTTCCGGTTAGTTTCCATATTGAAAGACAAGCTTGTGTTCGTTGAGGACCGCTGTTGTTCATTTTCATTAGCACCAACCATGCTAACCCAACCTCCGCCACAAGCATTTGCGCCTCCAACACCCCCTTTCCCAAGGTTTCCATTCCCATTACTTGGTGGGTGAGATGAGGTGGACACCCCATTAGGGCCAATAACACCACCCCCCTCATGACCGAGAACTGGCCAGGCTGATGGGTTGGCATTGGGATTGAGATTTAAATTAAAACCGGGTGAACCCCAGTGATTAGGCGTTCCTACTCGCCCTCCATTAATTCCATCTTGTTTAGTGTCTGAGCCCCAACCTTTGTTACTAGATAACGTGTTGGCTGACCCAGGTCCTGTCATCATGTTATTGTTAGATTTAAGAGTTTGGTAGTTGGCCGGTTGGCCTGTGGCACCTGTGGCCATACTCAGAAAAGTACTACTGGTGGGAGTGACAGCGCTGACGTCTGTGCTGAAACTAGCTGAGCCCAAGGGGCATTCTGGTGCTGCAGGATGGCTGGGGTCACTGCTGCGGCTAATGGAGGGCCAAGCTTTAGTGTCACTTCTCTCAATAATCTTGTTGTTGGCACGGGAAACGCTGTCAGCTTGCAAGGATGCTCCCAAAAAGCAATTGCCACTCGGCAGGGATATGTCTAAAGAGAAATGAGACAAAGGACAACAAATGATGTATTACAGCAAAGTTTGAGTAAAGGAATTTGACAAAAAAATGACACCACAAAGAAGAAAATTGAGGAAATGATAAGGCCGGGAAGGTCCTATAAAGTCCCTCGAACCTACGTTTTAATAACTACCTAAGCACGAAACTTGGCAGGAAACAGCTTTCCTCTTTTCATTAGAATTTTCCTCTTCTTTCCATACGCTTGTAGTCTCCGTACATGTCTTTGTCTTTTGTGCCCGAAATGCTATTCCTTATCCCTTATTTTTTCTCCCACCTAACACCTAGCACAGTAGGGACCCATCCGTCTCCATTGGCTTTGTTAACCCCAGAAAGCTCAAGTGGAACGCTGCTCATTTATCGAAATGAAACCAAGATGGCTTCTCATCCATCATACCCAACGCTCCTCCTCCGCAAACACAATATGAAATTAAAAAAGGCAAAAATGGGCCTATGTTTCACCCTCTGATTGCAGTACAGGTATATTATACGGTTTATCCAATTGCTATAGGTTTATCTATACCTATATATTGTGTTTAAAACATCAGTAGCACACAGCCAAAAACTCCACCCCCACCCCAACAATGCTTTAATTTATACTGCACAAAATAAATCTCATTAGGCCCAAAGGCATCAGAGGGGGGACTAGTAATAGATCGAATCGGTGCTATAACAAGGAAATGAATCAATTGGAGGCAGCAAATCAATGATCTTGTTAATTCAAGAAGCAGAGAGAAGAAAAAGCTATTGATCCGGCATGCAAACACCTAGAATACAAGCCAGCCAGTCTCATGGGGACGGTCTTCAAAACAATAGGAAATCCTATCATTAATCTAACCAGCACACTGGCCAAGCAAGCACATGATGGGGGAATTGTACAATGAATGAAGAAATACTAAGTGTGTATTATCAAATAGGAAAATATTGTTTAGCTTTTAAAGTTACATGGTATATATTAAACAGGTGACAATGAAAAGTAAACTATTATCACTATCCTATAACAATACTATGAGTATAATTTTCTCAGCATGCTAAAGTTAAACATCATGATACAAAATCAGGGGTAAAAACAAGCAAGTCAGTTGAAGTAAAATGTATGTGCTTGGGCTGAGTAGGTACACACAAGTACTTTAAGTTGCTTTTGTTCTATCTATCAATCTATCTTCTTCTCAGGCAGCTTAATCGCATAAGGTCATGCACATTCCAAAAATGCTAATGCTGGCACACTTTCTACAAAAGGAGAAATAAATATTCCAGCAACAAGCAATCTGTCAGTACAGATGTACAAGTGTGAATGAGTAAATTGAGTTTGAAAGTTAAAGACGAAAGTAAAGTCAACATGTATAGTTGTTCAGTAAACACAAGAGTTTCCAGAAAACATTGAAATTGAATAAAAGGAGGGTTGAGATGGATGGAAGGGTGTTTTTCCAAGAACATCTATGGGTAAAGGTTGGCACTTGCAAAAACTAAAGGAAATGAGACACACAAAAATCATTTTTCGCCAGTTTGCATTGAGGAAATCATAGGTTAGATCAGTCAAGAGGTTGTGTGTCGGAGTAAAGTGAATGTTTAGTAGTCTTCAGTAACATAATAGGTCCGATCCATAACTCTTTGAAGATACCTTAGAGCCCACTAGGGGCAAAGGAGGCATACATTTGTTTTTTCTGGAAACCGGGAGATGTCTGTTTACCTCTACTGGGCAAAGAAAAAAACAGAGCGATGGTGACTTCTCTGGTTTCACTGAAGGAGGCTGGATTAATGAAGCCACCAGGGGATTCACTTGTGTGCCTCTGAGAGTGTGCGTATTACAGCAAAAGGGGCAACATAAACCACCCAGGCTTACTCTGGGCCCAGCACTTCTGTGATTATTTGATGACTTGAAATATACAAGTAAAATATTTATATGGTGCTTACATTATTTAATAGAAGTGTAGCTTTCATAAACTGGTGCCTCTAGCACTGTGCAATTTATAAATACAAACTATTCAGCTGCACTGAACATTTCACAAACAAAATATATGAACAAAAACTATATGTTGGCTTGCCTAAACAATAGTCCAAGTGTCCTTAAACGCGACTTATTGCTGGCTACATGCACTGTCTGGGCCACAACATAACAGCTGTTGGGCTCAAGTTCCCACAGTCTTAAAAGGCCCCCGCTTTAGCACCTGCTACAGGGCAGCCAATCTGGTCTGGTCAACTTAATGGTCCCCAGTCAGCTGGAAAGACTGACATGTCTCTCCATGTGGAAGCAACAAAGGGTGGGAGCAGGGTCTGGTATAAGGGTTGCATGAGGGAAGTTGGGATACCCTTCACCCTATATGGGGCTTCCCTTTCAGACCTTTAAGTCACATGTTTTTTGCCGACACATTCTGAACAAACCAACTATGACCTGGTGATTGTCACTGTGTTCATTGGGGAGAATACAAAATCACCACAATAGCTTTGGTATAAACTAGCGTGTGGGAGTGTCAGCTAGTCTGCAAGGCAGACACAGATCTGAGGCGACACAACTAGGTCACTCTAGTTTTCCTACAGCTGCACACCCACAACATCTACGTGCATGCGTTTGTGTGGACACAATTCTTGGGCTGTTTAAGTAAGGCGGATATATAAAACCATTGAGCCATAGTAACCCCAGCAGAGGTCAGTAAAAGTGGTGTGGTGTCCTAAAAGTAATTTATTATATATTATTAATTATGCAGAAAGCCAAAGGTTTATTCATCTACAGACACACAGATTTTCAGGTTTGGTCTTCTAAAGGATTTAGCGGTATTTCTATGTCTGTATTCAAATTCCTTGCCCACAGATGAGCAAAGTTTGTACTTGAAGTTGAACTAGGGATGTGCCGATTGATAGGTCCGATCAGTATTGGCCCATCTTCTTAAAAAAGTATGTGATTGCCATTTCTGATTAATGCCTTTCAAATATCTATCACAAACGCCAAACCTAACATTGTATTAATTTTTAATCCCGTTCCGACAAGCTAGCAGCTCATTGCGTGTCTTCATACACAATATGTAGCCGCTGTCCTAAATAAATAATTAATCACCTCTATTACGACAAATAAACTGCATTTTCCAATATCTTAGATATCATTATCAAGTATTAGGACAAGGCTAAACATGTTACACACAGACAGCAAATTGTAAATGGCATTCTAAGCTAGCTAGAAACAACAGAATAAATAAGTGGGGGGTTACCCACATATGCGGTCCTCTCCAAGGTTTCTCATAGTCATTCACCGACGTCCCACTGGGGTGAGTTTTTCCTTGCCCGTATGTGGGCTCTGTACCGAGGATGTCGTTGTGGCTTGTACAGCCCTTTGAGACACTTGTGATTTAGGGCTATATAAATAAACATTGATTGATTGATTGAAGTGCATAGTAAAGTTTAAGAAGTGTAGATGGAACAGTGTTACAGCAGAAACTAAGCAGTTCGTAACAGGAAATAGACAAGTAGATAAATAAGAGAGACAGAAAAATATAACATCTGTTGGTATGTCAGCAATGTCGCAAGTGGTGTCGATACCTATATGCTCAATACTACAGTGATGAGATCGATATTTTTATTTTCTCTAAATCATTTTTTTTGTTCTAGCTAATTTTACAAACTCAGACAGTCGGTCCCTGGAGGACTGAGGGCAAACATTATTTTAAACAATAGATAGTAGTTTCTGATTTTATTTAAATTATTGTGTACTATCTACTTAATTTTGATAAAACAGTTGTCTGTAATAAAAGAGAATAGGGAACAAGTCACAATATTGTCAAACTGTCAATAACACTCTATAAATAAATGTGCGGATTGTCTTAATACTTAATAGTCAAGCAGAGATGAGTTAAATATCAGGGTCGTTTGCTGCATAGCTAATGACTATAGTTTGTTGACTAGCTGTCTAGTTGTAAAGCACAGCTGCAACGGATCTGCTCACTGCATACCAGGTGTTGTATTTGTAATGTAAGTTAGCAATTATTATAGTGAGTGGTTGCCCAAAGAAGAAAACAGATGCTTGCATGATTTCCTGTATTTGTACACCTACAGTATTTAGGTCGCCAGTATGTTTGACTACATGGACGGTTCTTACAGCTATCCATTATCAACATACTTGTATAATTCTAAGGTTGCTTTAAGCATTGACCTTGTAAAAATAGAAACATTACATCTTGGCATTTTTTGAAATGTTTCACATACAAATGACATCTTTGTCAAAATATCGCTGTTCACACTAATCTGAAAAAAGCATTGACACGCTGTAACATGAATGCTAAGCACTGGCACACACCCATCACTTTTACCATGTTTAAATGAATCAGAATTCTAGCGCAGGGCTTAAAAAGATGCACAAACCTGGCTGCTGTTTGCCTGCAGTGACCTCTGTAGAGTTTGGGGTAGTGATGCTGGTGCTTGTAGAAGGTGAAGAATAAGGTAATGAAGGTGACAAAGACGAGGAGGAGGACTGTGTGAGAGCACTGAAGGCTCCTGCTGGTAATGGCTGGCCTCTCTTCAGTAGCTGCTTGTTCTCCTGTTGGCGGAAGCGTGGGGGCACCTCTCTTGGCGGGTAGCGAGCACCGTGAGATGACAACTGGCACTGCAGTTGAGGGGAAGTCGTACTCTGTGGCTGGCTACTGGAGGAGTTGCGCTGGTCATTGCCAGAATAAAATGAAGAGGAGAGTGGTAGCTTAGGACTGGCAGGGGGGTGGTGGTTGGATGTGCCGGGGTAAGTGGGAGCAGGCTCTGGCACTGGATGGAAACACCCACACACACACAGACAGACGACACATGCAGTAAGCAAGGTATTAATTTCATGGTTAGGGTTATACAGATACTGCTTTTGTCTGATGGTGCCAGAACCGTAGTACAAATTACTTATTTTTGTACTGAACTTCTTGGTGGAAAGGGGTATTTTCTGAATCTAAAGTTGATGTGTTGTGCCCTTTCTTTCTAGCCTGGTGTGATTGTAACCCTCTTTCCGAAGTATCTCTCTTCAATGTAACTAATTTGAAAAGTGCCATTACTGGAACCACTGAATACAAAGGTTGGTGAGAAAAACATTCATCAAGCCAAAATATCCTCTCCAATGTGCACAAATACACAACTCTTAGGATGCTATTTACTATCTGCCTACTTCATTGAAAAATCTGCTCATTCTGCTGCAGCTAACTTGTGACAGGCAATAGGTTGTGAACAAAGCTTTGTTAATCTTGATAAATAGTTAATAATGTTGTTTTCTGTTGTCCCAGGGCATATGAAACATTTGATGCGGAGACTGTTTTCATTGAAGGGAGGACAGGCAAAAAGACTCTGCATGTTTATATAAGAAGGTGCCTTGTAAAAACAAGAGAGGGGAAAATGTACATTAACCAATCAAGTACATCTATGAGCGGTTGTGCACCGCACACAAGCTACAATGGGGGTCCGAGTGGGCCAAGATTACACAGGTTTTTACTGTGCCTGCCAAGACCTTGTCCAAAACCTTCACAGCAAACACAAACCTAATCCAAAGGCCGGAAACAAAAATAAGTATATCCTGTGGAGATACACTTCGTACATTGAGAGGGAAGACATGGCATTGCCCCCTTTTTCTGTTTGTGTCTTTCAAACGCCTTCACATCTTTGTAGAACACATAAATATTCAGTGCACACACATATGTTTGCACACCCCCTCCCTCTCTGATTTCAAACACACTTGCAGAAACATTGAAAGAGGGGAGGGATGTTGAGAGAGCGAGCCTCCCCGCTTCCTCCCTCCAGCAGTATCTGGCTGGCTGTTGGCCTGGAACTGCAGCCGCTGACGCACATCTCTGATTAAATCCTGCTCAGCCCGCCTGATGCTGCTCCAAGCCAATCAGACAACAGGATAGCAAAAACATGCTTCCCTGCCCCCCTGCTATCCTCTTCATCCACTACTTCTTCTCTTGCATTTGCAACCACCCCCTCTCCTCTGTCTTTCCATCACAGCAACTCTAAAACCCACCTGCTCTCCCTCTCGGTTTCTCCATTATTTCTCTCTCAGCCTGATGTTCTCTGTGTTACTCTCTCTCTGAGCCTTCATCCATCTTGATCCCGCCCACCATTGTATGGTGCAGTAGACTGCAGTGACAAATCAAGAAACCATGCAACCTTTTGGAAGGACGGAAAAAATGCAAACCTTGTTATCTGGTTGGACTCACTTTAGCACCGATTTTCAACCCCAAACGGAATGTAAGCTACCACATAGCAGTTACATGTGTATTATAATGAGTACCGCAATTTAAACTAATAGTTACTTGAGGCATCTATTTGAAAGAACCATTTTACTTACATTAGCATTAAAAGGGTTCCAGAACCAGGTCTTCGCTACTGGTCTCTAGAATATGATAGACGCACCTGCCTGAATAGAAGCTGACAATTGTGAGCGCTTTGGCAAAGGCTATAACAGTAATATGAGACAGGATGTAGCTGACACTTTTATAAAAGCATTACACTGATTAAAGCTGCTGTATTTCACCAAGCAATTCTGCCTGTACACAGTGGGAGGCTGAGAAAACGCATACAAGAATAATCCTCCACTAAAAAAAAAAACCGACTGAACAATAAGAAGTAAAACTAGAGTAGATATTGGACTTTAAGAGCGACAGGATTCAAAAAGGGATGCTATATTTTTGTCGAAGGGGTGAATGAGATCATATATTTTATGTACGTGTATGTTAATGGGGCATATAGCTGACATAGACCAGGATGACGGCTGGTTATATTACTTGAGGCTTGTTCCAACGCGAGCGCCCTTCTGGGCAGCAATCTAACCATGGCTTTAAGATGTCTACGTCTACACAAGGTTGCACTTGCTACACAGCTGTAAGATCATGGTTGTGTGTATTTTGTTTGCATGTATTTTAGGGCTGCAACGATTCAATAATTAAATTGATTATTTTGATTAGAAAAAAACATTAATTTCCATTTTGTTGCTTCAATGATTTGTTAAATAGATTAAATATGCTAACATTGTTTACGCAAGACTGCTCCTATAGAGCACGCATAAGAGTGGTGCACCTATTGGTGATGTAGTTCACACCGCCATTGTAGTGGCCTGTGTGTGTGTGAGAGGGAAGAGCGGGAACAGCAAGAGACATGCTCAAAGAAAGTGGAAAAAGAGCAAAGAGCCCAGAGAAGAGGAGAGATAAGTTTTATGATTAATCAAAAAAACTGAAAAAGACAGTGGTGAAATGTTTGCAACGTCAAACAGAGGTGGCATTTCACAATAGCACTACATCTACAATGCAGCATTACCAGAAAGCATCCTGTATATTTAAGAGCAGCAAACGAGCAGAAAAAAGGTGAAAATATTTTGGGCAGGTAACATCTAATGTGAGGTAACCATCTGTTTGACTTAAAAATTAAATGTTTTATTGAAACACATGGGGGATGTGGTGACATGATGGCATTTACAGTTTTTATGTTAATGCTAGTGAGTTTGTCCAACAATCATTGGACCATTCCTCCAATTATTACCTTTTCAAATGTGTACTGTATATTGTCAATCAATATTTCATACTTAATCAGAGAGTCTTTTTGTACAGTATGGTTTGTTATTTATCATATCTAGTTTGAGGCTACACATTTTTTTTAAATTATATACATTTTTTAATGCAAGTATAAAGTGATGCTTCCGTGGTGAAAGTGCAATTTCAATGTTACGTGCAAGAAGCAAGAATAAAGGTCAGAAACATCCTTGTTTAACTATTTTCCCTACAAGATGCATTGACGTGAGAATTTATCATCTATATTATTAAAATGTGATAATAAAAAAAAAAATCAATAGAACTTGTCAAGTGTCTGGCAAGCAGTATCTTTGAGAATGTAAGCTCCCTCGTGGAAATTAGGCATCCAGAATAAGTAAAGTGAGTAAATAGTACCTGCGAGAGAAATAGCTCTCCTTTGCTTTGATCAATCAGAAATACATTCACCAGGGCGTGCTTTTTAATTTTGAAGAAGACAGCTCCTTTCTTAATTCATGAGAGGTGGGCACATTCTTTAAAAAGGCTTCTCATAAAAACACCACAAAGAAAAAAAATAGTCTAGTAGGGATATCCCTCAGATAAGAGCATGTCTATGAAAGATTAAATGAGGAATGTGAAGAGTATGCTCATTACATTTACTGCCATTGAAAGGGAATGAGATCTGCACACAGTAAATTAAAGAGGTTACACGCGTATTGCATCTGAATGAATAAAATATGCTAGTTCAGACTCTCTGTGGATGTAGTTGACGAGATTTGCGAAGATTACAGGTGTGTTTTGCAACATTCCCTTTGTTGACTTGAATCAATGTCTTATTTATTTTGCATCAGCAATATTCATGTTCTGTGGGCGGCACACGGGCCAAATCATAAATTAAGCTTTAATAAATAATGAAGCAACCCAGCTTTTGGTGTGCTACTGAGCAACCAATATCAGCCTTCAATAACGCAAATGTCTCACAAAAGATGGCATTATATGAAGGGATTTAAGACCTTTGCAGTTTAACTGGGCGCTTCAGAGATAAACACATTTGGTTCACAGAACAAAATATGATTATAGTATGATACAAACATGTTCAACGATGTGAAGTAGCAAACACAGCTCAAATCATTGAAGGGTGGAGGAAATGTGCATATTTGGGCCAGGATTGTCAAATAGTGACCGACTTAAAGCATCTAATGAAGCTAGGGTATACAGAAAGCCTTTCTCCACACTAAATGGTCAAGTGGATGGCTAGACAGCTTCAGGAAAAGGGCAAGTTAACATGGAGGACAAAAAGACGAGTATATATGGTACAGTGTGGCACAGAGCCACATAAGTCTACCGTGCCAGGCAGCGCAGGTTCCCATAGCTCTTCTGTCTATTGTCTGCAGAACCACTTCATTATGCAGCCATGTTTGTCGTGGGGGGGATGGACAGCACGCACGGGCCTATACGCCCTGTACAATGGTGCCATCCCCCCAAGCCAAGAAGAGATGATAATGTAAGGAGGAATTTACATCTGTATACAAAATGTTATAAATGCATCTCCTCCATTGACAATACTACAGTTAGTAACAAAGTAATGCATGGTTTCAGTCTGACAGATTTAAAATCTGCTCTCGACTTTAAACCATTTCTGTTCTATTTCACTACACGTGTGTTAATCTCCTGTTTTGCATTTACTATTTCATTGTATATGTTGTGAGTTTATAGACTACCTGGTGGTGGGAGTCTCTCTGAGGTCCCATCTGCTTGTATTAATAGGGGAAAAACTCCCTAGCACTCTCACACCACATTATGGCAAAAACATTCTCACCCCTCACCCTTTCTATATAAAAGGCAGTTACCATAGAGACTGACTGTTGCCTCCCCGCACCTCTATTTGCCTCTTGTGGCCTCATGTGACCTTCTCTCATGCCTCCTCCATCTTCTCCATCTAATTAGTGCCCCCCACCCCCTATTTCCCATCTCCATCCCAATGCCAGGCTCCCCTTTCTCTCTCATGGGTCATGGTTGTTTTTCACTGCTAGAGTATGTGTTGGAAAGAGGAGCTACAATTAAAAGCGCTAATTTGGTTTGTGTACACAAGATGCATCAAATTTAATTGTGTAAATGTAATTGACAGAGTAGCAATATTAAGCAGAGGGAGCATGTTTATTAGCAATAAAATATGTTTCTACAAAAATGGGGAGTGAATAATGACGGAAGGTTATACTTAAACACGGGTACAGGACAAGAAAATTGTGTGGCACTGTACTGTTCTATAAAAAGTAATATGTTTTCTAGGGAGGTTGATTTGTTTTACAACATATACAGCAACTGCTCTAAAACATTATGACCACTTGTGCAGTATAATAGGATCTCGTACATACATTTGTTTAATTTTACACAATTATAAAAGCTGACTTTTGAGAGGTATACAGTCCAGTGAGAAGTGTTTTGTTCTTATCCTTCAAAAAGCCTCTGTTTTGGATGGAAAATAAATAAATCTAGAAGCATTTTCTTTGTATGGGGGTATAGTTTGTAGTGGTGTCAAACTACCAAACACCAGGGTTTTAATGTATGAGAAAAAGGCCATAAGTACCAGAATTGAGTAAAAATATTTGTTTCAACGGGGACTAGCTGTCAAGAGTGAAAAGCCTTCTCAATGCAAACACAATCACAGCCTTTAACTGTATAAACATGTATGCAAACATCTTGGCCTCACAGCACAGCAGAACTGTCACTCAGAGCAGCTAAGCCACATGTTATTAATAATCTGCCAGACATTTGACACGGAGCTTCTCGCTATGTGGAGGAGGAGAGCGAAGATGAAGGGGAGGGGGGAGGGTCCAAAGGCATCAAATGGCCTCTCTTACCAGCAGCCTGTGAGTGATTCTGCCGTATGAATTGACAAAGAGCAAAGCATTGTTTAGGTCTGTGTGGCCCTGTTGTTTCCTGTCGCTCTGACCCCAGGCTTTCCCCTTCATCTCTCGCTCTCCTCCAACATTTGACACGCATGCGGGATGAGTACACAAGAGGGGTGGGGGTGCGGTAGCGGAAAAACAATTATGCGTGGCAGTCATAAATCCACGGGACGTAATTCGTGGGCAATACACTATTAATTCTTTTGGGTGTTTATGAATGTGGCTAAGTGAAGAGAAGAGCTGTGTCGATGCTTAAATAAATTAGCCTCTAATTGGATTGTGATTCATGAAATTCCCTTGTTGTGTTGACGCAATTAATAGCATATGAAATTGCAAATTAATCCAATACGGAAACATGCACGACACTTGTGTTTATTTGTGTGTCTCACTTTGATAACCATTGATGCTGTTATCACTTTGTTAATGATGTTGCTGCCTGGATGGGATGAAACAATAAGTGGACATGCAAAGGGTGTGGATGACAGGACAGGACGGGGTATCCATACCCTTCGTTTTATACACAGTACTGTGGAACCTCCAATTTGGAGCAGTACAATTTGGAATTTAATCTCAACTTTTGGGAACAATAAGATGCAAGTTGTACAATGGTACAGCATGGCATTATAAAACCCTTTAGCAAAAGTCCCTACACTTCATCATTCTGAAACTTTAACTCAGTACCCCAAAATAAGTGTTTTTCTTTGGTATGTTGAATTCCAGTACCAGTGATCCCAAGGAAGAAAAATGTGGTGACAACTAATAAAATGTAGGAAAGCAGATTAATTCTAAATCTGAACAAAACAGAACTGAAAGTGTCCATATAGGCTAATGGATTTTTAGAGCAGCAAAAAAACGCAAATGCCGGTTTTTTAGACTATCGGTGTTCGAGAATTTGACATATTGCATTGCGGCACTGCAGCACCTGCTTCACAAATAGCTTTTGAGTAGCGTTTTGCTCGGATAGTGCATTTGCATAATTGTGATTCTTGGCAGGTTACAAGCATGCTAAATGCCACCACGGCTCAAATATTTCTGCTTTTCTAAATCGGCAAGGTAAGCACTTGCTTGAAACTATTACATTGAAGACAGGAGTGTGCACATCTTTTTAAAAGATTTAATACGATACATGTGGTTTGACTTTGTGTTCTTCCTGCTCGCTCTCTCACACTGTTAGCAATAGTATGCTTTTGTTCCGTTTGAGGAGCCAATGTGAAACAGCCCGACTTGATTGTGATTGCAGTGGTGGTATTGAGAGATTGTGATGAAGCTGTGTGTGTGCATGGAGTGAATAATCAGCATCTCTTTGGAAGTAATGGGAAATAGGACAATGGAGACGGATGGGGGGCCCTGTATCAAAGGTCCACCCTGTGTGTGTGTATGTGTGTGCGTGCCTGCGCACGGGGGCTGAATAGGGGCAGTATGAGGCCGCCTGCTGGATGGAGCCCTATGCTGGTGCGAAGCTCTATGCCTAATGGGGGGCAAAGAAGTTAATTCCACTGTGCTGGAGCTTTATCTCATTTTCATACATATGAACAAGCTTGGCCGAGATCGATTACCACAAACAAATTGAAATGCTTGGAGACCAAAAAAGGCCTGCAGAGCGGTGAGCAGAATAAACGTGATGGGGGAAGGCGGCGTGCATCTGTATGTGTCTGTGAATTTCTGAATTTACCGATATGGATGGAAAGACACAAATCCCTTCTGCATACTGATTGCTACCTTCCTACATACACACACACATCTATTCTTTTCTACACATGAAAACAACTCATTCCGGTCAATAATGCCTTCCCTAGAAGAGATACAGAGGTTATGAGCAAAATCAGAGGTAGCTTATTGAGCGATTAGTCAACACAACAACCCTACTTTCTTTATCATTCTTTCAAAAGAAATAGCCAATCACTTCCTCATCCTGTGTTCCTTTCTCGCTCATTAAACATAACCATAAAATAAATGACCATGCAAAGAGAAATGTTCAATATTTGCACCGTCATTGACTCCAGTTGGATATTTTTGGCAAGTCTTAAGTACTTACTGCCTCATTGTGTTCGACAACCTCTCAACTCCATCACTTCAGTCATGGCCCTACTCACAACTTTAGCTCCATTTTTTTGTCGCTCCAATCAGAATCACCCAATTCAGTTAATCTGATCATTAGGAATGGGCGATATGGCCTAAAATCTATATCGCTATATATAGTGCTGCCTCCTGCGATAACAATACAGTATATAATTTAGTATACAAATTATAATAGAGCCATTTCAAAGCGGACTACAAAGGCTCGTAATTTGGCTACTGATGTAAGCAGTAGCATATTGCTTCGTTTACAACAGTATTATTTTCTCAAATGTGTTATTAATCTACTTGGTAATTTACTGTTAATAGACAGTTACTTTCTGTTACATGATTCGAGTTACACTTCTGTCAAAATGTAATAAGCTTTTATTATTGTTTGGATACTTAACATTTGTTTTGGGTAATACTAAAAATTTGGTATCCAAACCAAGCAGTGGCGGTTTAACAATATAAATTAAAATAATTCAATTATTTCTTACTACTGGCTCAGATTGAAATCCTTTGGTTTTTGCCCTTAAAGTCCTACTGTGTCCTGTGACGTATTTGATGAGTTTGTAAACCATAACAAAAATTACTATTTTTTTTGGATAATAAAAAAATATCGATCGAACCAATATAGTATCGATCGTACAATGATGTTATACTTTGTATCGTTAAGTTAAGTTAAAGTTAAAGTTAAAGTACCAATGATTGTCACACACACACTAGGTGTGGTGAAATTTGTCCTCTGCATTTGACCCATCCCCTTGTTCACCCCCTGGGAGGTGAGGGGAGCAGTGGGCAGCAGCGGTGCCGTGCCCGGGAATCATTTTTGGTGATTTAACCCCCAATTCCAACCCTTGATGCTGAGTGCCAAGCAGGGAGGTAATGGGTCCCATTTTTATAGTCTTTGGTATGACTACTGTTGGTATCTGCATCGATCTGCCCACCTTTGTTTACATTGAAGAGCTCTAGCTTGCGGTTAATTGTTAGCATATAGCATATCCTCCTACGGTGTGTTATGTAGCATGTTTAGCCATTCCTTGTCATCAACATGCATTATCACAATATGGCAGTATTGAAAGCTCTGTCAGCCAAATCAATATTTATATTACCTATATCGAGTAACCCAAAGTATCATATTTGTATTTTTTTTCAAGATTTTCAAATAAATGAATGAATACAAGCTCAACATATCACACGGATAATAACCAACTATAAGAGAAAACTCCTTGTCTATGTTTAAAGCTGAGAGAACTAGCACAACTCTACGGTTGTCAAAAGATTAAGCCGTACTTTGTACTCTAGATATCCATTCATGTACTGCATAGCAGCCATTAATGCATTAAGACTGAAAAGAGTGTCTTAGCTTCTGCTTCTGAATAATAAAAAGGGATTTCCATCTTGTAATCCACAAGCTAAAAGATGGTATTAAAAAATCTTCAAATTAGGAAGATGTTGGCTTTGTGCAACGCAGTGGAAGCTGTAATGGAAGGAGGCGGTGATGGGTGCTGGCAACAAAATAGGCAGTTCAGGGGTCAAGACAAGCTCTTATGACATTCAATAAAGTGACACCCAGATGGACACAATGGTGTTAAATCTAGGGGAGGATAGCAATCAATCCTAGAAACACTCCAGAATGCTTTATTTCGGTTTGCTTTAAAAAATACCATCAAGGGTAAGTGAGGACACTGGATTTTCAGCCTGAGGCATAATAGCTGAATGTCTTTTTTCCCTGTGCTTCTTTTTTTCTCTTTACCACTTCCCCCTTACCCCATTCTACCCACAACACACTCTCTGTTATGTCAGGGTGCCCTCACGCTCCACTGCCTGCTGCTGCGGGCAAACCAGACGTCTCTCTGCATTTCACTCCACTGCATAGGCTCTGCTCTATGTGTGTGTTTTTGAGACGTTAGGACGTGGGGCACACAGTTGCACATGTGTGCGCACACACCCTCACTGTCAGAGGTGCGTGTAAACCCAAAAGGCTGAGTGTAAATGCTATGTGTGGTAACATAGTATTAGGAGGTAAAGGATAAAAAGTACTCACCTTTGGGTTTCTGTTCTGTAGCCTGCAGGGGGAAGACAAAAGTGGACTTCCATTAGATAAATATAGCAAGGGTGAAAACTTAAAATTCAAATTCAAATGGGTTTTAATATAAAGCTCCAACAAAAACAATATGGGGTTGGCCCACTTATTGCAGCTGTAACAGTTTCCAAGTCACATTCTAGAACAGCGCTAGTCAACTAAACTGTTCTAGGGGCCACATTTCCAGGAAGCAAAGGATCCGGGGTACGGACTTCTATCCTCACTATTGTTTTTATTTTGAGAACAAGCACCCTATGTAGTGCACATTTGTTTTTTTTCTGTTTCTTTTGATAGTTACAAATACACTGCCGCCCTATGCAAAATACAAGTGTCCACGAGCCTTTTAAGAGCTTAAAATGTCAATACAAGAATCTGTTTACACTAGTGAAAATTCCTCTCTACAAAAGGAAAGCTCTAGTGTTTTTATTTAGGGCTGTCAAACGAATAAAATATTTAATCGTGATTAATTGCATTGTTCGTGGTTATTTGGTTAGCTAAAAAAGCTGTAGTGTTATATCAGGGCTGTCAAATGAATAAAATATTTAATTGCTATTAATCCTATTGTTCATAGTTAACTCAAAATTAATCACAAATAATTGTAGATAGATATAATTTTTCATCATTAACAAGTGTACCATAGACAGATGATTTTCAAGTTTCCAATACCAGGACTAGACAATTAGTTTGCTTTAATAAATGTTTTTTTAAACATCAAGCTTTTTTTTAAATTCAATTTTTTTAAAACAGCTCAACACAAAAAGACAAATACAATTTTAATGACGATTGTGAAAATGATCTCCAGTGCTTTAGTGTCTTGCCAGATTTTGTATTTTGTAGGAATACAGAATTTCAATTCCTGCTATAGGAGCATTTGCATTCAGAGGAGGAGCTACACTATGTTTAAATACCAGTTTCACGCATTAATAACACAAAATGATGGATTGTTACTTACGATCATGGTTTGATTGTCAAAAATGTTTGGTAATGTAGTCTGATATTTCTACCTGAATAAATGCTTCTGATATTCTGTACATTATGTGTTGTACAAGTTAATACTATGTATTTCACCACATGACAATGTTTTAACTATCTCTATTTAGTAATCAAGTTTAATAGTCAGCCAGCTCATCATTCTGTTGAGGACTATCAATCAGAACATGTTATAAAATAATATACACATTATTTCAAAATTCCAGAGAAAGTCCCCCTCTATATTCCTCAACTGATGTACTAGCATCTATTTAGGTAGAAAGATCACTAATTACATTACAAAAGAAAACATTACAATTTTGACAAAGCATTTTGTTACTGTAGTTGGACCAGATGTCCCGCATAGTGCTATTGTTGTGAAGCGGGAAGTATGGGATTGGTTTGATAAGAGGTGTTTTGACATATTTTGACGTTGTGACAACAATAAAGAATATAGTTAAGTGACTCTAGAATTCCTGCCGACCATCTTTCCTTTTTGATTAGCTTTTATGCCAACTTACAAAAGCAGTTAAAGTAACAATGTACATTTTATGTTATCAAAGTGAACTAAACTACACCTCTGCAAGAACGCCAGCAGGCAGTTGCTCCAGTGATGACGTTTCACGGCGATCGTGAATAAAAAAAAAGTCTTGTCTTGTCGAGAGAATTACTTGCCATGGCTTTGGACCTGGTATTTTCATAATGGCCATTATTGCTCATTATTTTCCTGCTTGTGGCTCATCAGTAAACGGTGAACGCAGCTACATTTTTCCACACTACGAGGGTCAGAAAGGACCCATGCGCGTTAATTGGACGTCAAAAAAATTAGGGCCGTTAAAGAAACTTACAGTTACGTTATCGCGTTAATTTTGACAGCCCTAGTTTTTATTACATTTAATTTGCTGCAAAAAAGTTAGTCTTCCCCAAGTTGGGACTCAACTCAAGGGCTAGTATAGTGTATAAAAGCCCTGTTCTGGAACAAATGGCCTTCCTTAAACTGTTCCTATATAGTTGGAAGTACAGAATTGCACATGTGTCTCAATCTGGTGTTTAATTGTCAATTCCAATATGTGCTCACTTCTAAGATTAAAATGAGATTTACTGCATATTTGTAACTTCAATCAATGGAATTACGTATTTATCCCTACCTTTTTTTGAGCGTTATCCTTCTTGATCTTTTCTTCTTGCTTTTTCTTTCTCTTTTCTTCCATCAAATGGTTCTCTTTCTTGTGTTGCTAGCCTCTCTCAGCTGTACAAAAAAAAGGATGACTCAAACATGAGGAAATAATTCCAGTCTTTGATTTGCATTGTTTACTTTTCCACAATAACAATTTAGACAGATTTGACATGTGTATAGATGTAGACATGTGTACCATTGAGGCATACAGTCAAAGCATCTGTGTATGCATTCCAAATATGAATGTTAAGCCTCCTTAAAGCCTCCAGGATTTACTTCAAACCGGAGCAGAAGTACACAGTGTGTAAAGATTCTTTTTTTTTTCTTTCCCATCAACAACACTCACTTCATATGTAAATGTATTTGGCAGGTCCAAGGAACATTCACCTCCCAGCCCATGAAGTGTAATAGGATACAACAAACAAACGAGAGGAGCGTAAAAAGGGGAAGTGACAGCACAAAAAGACGCATACATGAAATAAGGAGACATATGAAGAAAGTGAATAGCAAAAGCCATTTGGAAAGGAATTCGCATGACGAGCAAGATGGCAGAGCGCTGACAGTCCGAGAAGGACAGTCCGAGAAGGACCGTGTTAAGTTACAAAGTACGCTGAGATCTTATTGTGGCGGCATGAGTCAAACTTGCTGCATAGATCGCCTGAAGCCACACAAAGCAAAAATGTTTTGTATCTGCCTGTAGTTCCTTTGGCTTTGTTTTGGTGACAGCTCCTTGAAACTATTGCAGGCGTGAGTTGAGGACCAGGACTTCAGTGTGCATGTTTGTGCACCATGTGTCTTCATCTCTTTTTGTATCAAATGTATTATACACCTCTGTAACAAAAAAAACATTACTTGTGTACACTATGATGATACTTTGGGGATATTGATATGTTTATTTAATTGGCTTCCTAGTACAGTATAGACAAAACAAAACTTGTAATACCTTAAAAGCGAGTACCAGTAACTAAAACTTTGGGTGGGAAATATGAGTGCACAAATTCTGCAATGTTTTTTTTACATTATATAGTAGTTAAAGGCCTACTGAAACCCACTATTACCGACCATGCAGTCTGATAGTTTATATATCAATGATGAAATCTTAACATTGAAACACATGCCAATACGGCCGGGTTAACTTATAAAGTGCAATTTTAAAATTCCCGCCACACTTCCGGTTGAAAAACTCCTTTGGATATGATTTATGCGCGTGACGTCACAAAATCCACGGAAGTGGTTGGACCCTATCTGACCCGATATAAAAACCTCTTGTTTTCTTCGACAAAATTTCACAGTATTCTGGACATCTGTGTTGGTGAATCTTTTGCAATTTGTTTAATGAACAATGGAGGCTGCAAAGAAGAACGTTGTAGGTGGGATCGATCGGTGTATTAGCGGCTAAGTACAATACTTACAGCAACACAACAAGGACTACTTACTACGCCTAGCCGATGCTTGCCGCCAAACCCACGGATGAAGTCCTTCGTCGCGCCGTCGATCGCTGGAACGCAGGTGAGCACAGGTGTTGATGGGAAGATGAGGGCTGGCTGGCGTAGGTGGAGCGCTAATGTTTTTATCATAGTTCTGTGAGGTCCGGTTGCTAAGTTGCTAAACTAGCCTCAGCGTCGTTAGCAACAGCATTGTTAAGCCTGACCAGACTGAAAATTTTTAACCGTGTAGTTACATGTACATGGTTTAATAGTATTGTTGATCTTCTGTCTATCCTTCCAGTCAGGGGTTTATTTATTTTGTTTCTATCTTCATTTGAGAACGATGCTATCACGTTAGCTCAGTAGCTAAGTGTGTCACCGATGTATTGTCGTGGAGATAAAAGTCACTTTAAATGTCCATTTCGCGTGCTCGACTCTCATTTTCAAGAGGATATAGTATCCGAGGTGGTTTAAAATACAGATCCGTGATCCACAATAGAAAAAGGAGAGAGTGTGGAATCCAATGAGCCAGCTTGTACCTAAGTTAAGGTCAGAGCGAAAAAAGATACGTCCATCACTGCCTCTCTAGTCCTTCACTGTAACGTTCCTCATCTACGAATCTTTCATCCTCGCTCAAATTAATGGGGTAATCGTCGCTTTGTCGCTCCGAATCTCTCTCGCTCCATTGTAAACAAAGGAAAATTGTGAGGAATATTACCTCCTGTGGCGTCACGCTACTTCCGGTACAGGCAAGGCTTTTTTATCAGCGAGCAAAAGTTGCGAACTTTATCGTCGATTTTCTCTACTAAATACTTTCAGCAAAAATATGGCAATATCGCGAAATGATCAAGTATGACACATAGAATGGATCTGCTATTCCCGTTTAAAAAAAAAAAAATCATTTCAGTAGGCCTTTAACTTTTTTTACACAAGGTAAGTGTATCGCAACTTTTTTTAAATTGGTCTTTTAAGTTAAAAGTAGGCCCGGGCTGTCAATAAAATTTGCTGAATGATATATTGTCCCACCAATTATTGCAGATCGACGATAATATCAGCATTATTTTGATACCAAATGAAGCATTAATTTAATCATTATATATAACAATAATGAAAAATAATATTAACATAAATACTAATACCAATCTGAATAATAATTATAATGACAATAACAACAACAACAATCCAAGTAAGTCCTCCATCCATCTACCGCTTGTCCCTCTCGGGTGGCTGGAGCCTAACCCAGCTGCACTAGGGCGGAAGGCGGGGTACACCCTTGACAAGTCGCCACCTCATCGCAGGGCCCACCTAGATAGACAACAGTCACACTAACATTCACACAATAGGGTCAATTTAGTGTTGCCAATCAACCTATCCCCAGGTGCATGTCTTTGGAGGTGGGAGGAAGCCGGAGTACCCGGAGGGAACCCACGCAGTCACGGGGAGAACATACAAACTCCACACAGAAAGAACCTGAGCCTGGGGATTGAACTCAGGACCTTTTTATTGTGAGACACATGCACTTACCCCTGTTTCACCGGGCTGCCCGCAAGTAGTCCTTTTAAACGCAATGTACTTTGGACTTTCCATTAGTGTTTTTCACCATTGCGTATCCCAATAAGTAAACAAACAAAAATGTAATTGGCTCGGAATCTCAGTTCGCAAAAATAAATTTAATATTGCACATTTTGAAGTGCAGTTTTTTTCCCCATTTGGAAAAACTGGGTTGGATGTTTTCTCTTTTTTTTTTAGCTACCACTTTTGAACAAATTGTGCATACTTGCTCGTTCGTCCGTGGTGCTCACTCGCTTAAAGGCCAAATATTCCCACAACAGACATTTGCCTTTGCAATAATCTTTTTTTATCCTAATTTTTGTTACTTTGCACTGCTTCTCACTAGAGACTAGTGAGGCTCTCTGTTCATGCATTCTGTGTGTGTAAGTTATCGGTCCTGCCTCCACCCATCAAGACAAAGATTGTAGATGACTGACAAGTGGATTCACTGCTTCATTTAATTCTGCTATTTAATAAACATGTTCAGGTGTTATCAAGTTTATTTTCACGGTCACTTAAGGTGTTAAAAGAGGGTTTGGAGAGGGTTTTTGTTTTTATGTTACCAATAATGTAACCCATTGGTTACCTTATTTTTACACTTAAAGAAAAACTGACAATTTACGCAGGAAGTCTAGTCAGTTTAAAATGGTTTTACATTAGGATGAAACCCAGAAGAAGGCAGTGGTATATAAACTGATTTGTGCCCGCGACTGACGCTGCATAGCAAGCATAAGAGGTCTGAGGTCAGACTAATCTCCGGGAGAATAGTCAATAACAAATTAGCAATGCTAATGATAGAAGAAGATAAGGCAAAGAGGTCATTTTAACAATGTGAAATGCAGCCAAATGCTAGAAATTGTGTGTGTGACAATCATTGGTACTTTAAATTGATTTGTGACACACAGCAAAGCAGCTCCCTTTAGTATTCACTAATTTAACATTTGGTAGAAATTCCCAATCTGCTGGGAATTCCTGCCACATCCCGGTTGACACATTCCATCATTTCCATCCCCATGTTGTCAATCACTGTTCCACTGCCGCGTCCAATCACTACATGTTTTAAATCATATGCTGCTTCGAATACAGCTTTGCCACTTTCAATATGCTGCTATTGCAAAAATAAACTGTGGCACACGTCAGAGAAAACTACTGGATTTTATTGAGGGTGTTTATCTTTTAAATGCGGCAGTAGGGACAGCTGGCTTTTTAGCTGACAAAGTAAAAACCTAGGCCTCACATAAAATACCTGTCTATCTGACTCTACCTCAGTACTGCTGACACAAGTATCTCATCAGTGGTGACCCAGTATTGTGCCCTATACAACAAACTAAGGGACTGAATCCAATTAACATATTTGTTTATATATAAGAAATGTTTTGCCCAAAGGAGCTCCCAATATGTTCAAAGCACAGCTACAATGAAGAAGGAATGCAGGAATTATGAGGTCACAGACTCACAAAGAAAAAGAGGGAGAGCTTGACGAAGAAAGACGACGCGGGGGATGTGTATCTGGTGCCTGTCTTTCAGTTACAGATGCATGGAGGGTGTAGGCGAAAGAGAATGGGGTGGGCAGACGAGGCGGGGGAAAACAGGCGGAGGATGAAAGCAGACGCAGAACAACAGTAATAAGAACGACAGCCGCCGGAGAACCAGACATGGCTATAAAGGAGACTAGGCTTGAAGTTGGAAAGAGAATCCTCACTGGAGCACTGGCAGACAGGGAGAGAGTCAGCAGAGTAAGGACGGGAAACACAGAAAGATCCATGTGCCTTGACTACTAATAACCATAGGAATATGGGGGAAAAGATTGCAGTATGAAAAGAAACAGTGCATAAAATAGTGCCGCTAAGAGATGCCGAGCCGTGAAGGAGAAGACAAAGAAAATTTAAAAACGCTAAGACGCCGAAAAGAATACACAATGCTTCACATGGTAACGGCTCTGGTAGAGCACAGTCTCAGTGGTGAAGCAATATGATCTGGCCATAGCTACACAATGTGGGAAAGCTATCGCCACCACTGTTACCATTTATCTAAGCCAGTCATTCCTGTGGGTTACAAAAAAGCCACAAGAGTCTCTGGAGGATTATTATTATTAACGGACATGGAACAGGATCAGTGCTTACCTTATTGCATCTTTACTTCTATACAGAGTAATATGGGTGGTTATTAACTCAGCATGGTGATGTTGGGGTGACTGAAACAAGCCTGTAAATTCCAGCAGCAAGGTTGTTGTGCTTCAAACACTGTTTACCAAGAATTCTACAGCTACCAGCTTGGTCATCAACAGGTGTGTGTAAACAAACACAAACATGCTTCACTTCTGCTCGACTGGGCTTGATCAATTAAATGTGCCAGTGAAACTTGTGGATGCTGGGATTTGTTGAGTGACTTAAGAATGGTGATGAAAGAAAAAGCCAGAGCAGGGGAATAAAGTCCAAGACAGAAATAGCGAGAGAGTTATGGAATGGTTCTATAAATAACAGCTTTGAGGTTTGCCTCGGCAAAACGAGCTCGCAGTGTGTTTGCTGAGGAAGCAGCCGAGTCGATCTGAAACTTTAACACGGTGACAGCTCATTAAGAAGGAAAACAGCACGGGATCGAGCAGGAATACTTGCTCGCAGATGCCATGACTTTCTCAATTGTCGACTGAAGTCAATGAGCTGTCAAGCAACACATTCTTGATTGCTTTGTGTTTGTCTATGCAGGACGGCACATATTCTGCACATGCTTGCATATTTTAATATTTCCATTATTTGTGTTAAGATATTGCAATTTGCATTGTCCATCAACGGGAGACAACAAAAACATATTTTACACCTATGGTACCTTGAAAACACAACAATTAAAGCACATACTTTTTGCTAGAAGACCAAACTAGTTGAGACTGCATCAATAATGTCCCTGCTGGTTAGAGCCAAGTAGGGCAGTCCATTTTGCAGATAATCAGAAATCAATTCCACAGAATCAACCAAGAGCAACAAATTTGATCATGTTGTTTATCCATATTGCAATGCCTCACATTCCCTTTATATGTATTAACCTCTCTTTAGGCCTGGGCCGATATTCGATAAGTCAATTAACAGACGATAAATGAAAATTAAAGTTGGTAAGTTTTCCAGCGTCGATAAATCACCATGTGCATACATTCAAGATCAGCCACACTTTTTGTCGCTTTAGTGGCTACGCATGTTGGTACCATAGCGGAATGAAAAGAAGGGGTGAATTGTCTTGTCCTCATTAAGTGTCTTTGACTCTTTGTGCAGCGACACGGGCCCGCTAGCATCACACAGTGCAACTAGTTAGCATGCAGCAGCTAACACGGACAGAATTATCACAAAACCAAATACCGCCGCACCAATATGGGAATATTTCAGTTTAAACCTTTGGAACAAGATGAGCCGATCAACACTCACATTCGGCCAGTGCGCGACTACAACACCCATTTGGAAAACAACCACTCAACAGTCCACACTCACTTCGTGTTTGGCGAAGAAGCCAGGTCTCTGTAAACAAAAACGGTGCAAAACAGTGTGCGCATACAGAAAGTGCGGTTAAACACATCGCCGAAGACATGCTGGTTTAAAACTAGCATCTGTCAAACTTAATTTTGTTTTGCATAGGACTGTTAATACATATGTTTAAGTTGTAGTATTTATATTGTCACTTTGCACTTTTGTTTAAGAAGGTCCTAACTTGATCGTCAGTTAATGTGCAACTCTACCTCTCCCTGCATGTTCAATATTGAAGTGCAACTTTGTTTGTCAATACTTTATTTAGCCATTTCATTTATTGTTATGGTATATGTTGTGTATATATGAGCCACCTCCAATCCCCTCCTTAAAATGTTAATTTTATTCAAGTGCAAACTTTCACTTAAAGTATATTTAATTGATTTTATTTGATTTAACTTGAAGATTTAAACATTTTCATTCCAGTTACAATGCTTAAATACACAAGAAATACAAGTTAATTGCACTTGAAAGGATATACATGCATTATTATGTATTATCATTAAATCAAAAGTTAATTTGGTCTCATAAAAATAAAAATGGCAATATCGTTTATCTGCAATAGTTCGTAGGTCAATATATCGTCAGGCAAAATTTGTTATCAACCCAGGCCTACCTCTCAAACACATTATCACATACAAGTCAAGAGTAGGACCAGACATAAACATTCTGTTACTTAACTTGTTTATAATGAGTATATCATGGTAGGCCCTATAGTGTAAAAACTGTCAGAATCACGAGAGCCAAACTACACACAAAGATGACAAACCAGATGTTCACCAAGACGAATGAGAATAATCCACTGGAATAGATTTATCAAGGTTACATTGGCACAGCTTCCTGACACTGCATGCACCAAAATGTCAGTCAACAACTCAGAAGTTGACAATGGTGTCAGCAATAACAAAGACCACACAGAAGATGGATCAGAGTGTACCCGTTGGGATACATTTTTAGTTCACTGTGCTGATGTTGGCGACAAAGCAAACAGTAAACAATCTGTCTAAATCTAATCAATCAATCAATCAATGTTTATTTATATAGCCCTAAATCACAAGTGTCTCGAAGGGCTGTACAAGCCACAACCCTGAGCGTAAAACCAGCTGTTGTATACTAGTGCTAGTTACATGGCTTTAACTGTGGGCTTTGGACGTGCTGTAGGGCTCAAGGCATGTTATATAATGAGTAAGGCTGTCCAATGTTTGTTGGGGAGTGAAGAAGAGAACATTTGAATTGGATGCCCTGCATATTCCCCGTCAGCTTCAATGTGATGCCATTCGCCTTCCCACCGTGTTTCTTCAATTAGCCAACATGGAGGCGAGGGAGGGAACAGGGGCCCCCCCAAATAAACCTCCGCACAGTGAACATTCCCCTGGAGCCACGCCAGGACTCACAGGCAAGCAGCTTGCCAGGTTTTCCCTTCTTACCCTCCCCCTATTCAAAGCTGACCTGGCATATCCCTGCTGGGGCCCCCCTAAACCCTGCCCCCTCCATTGGCACACACGTTGAGGAAGATGTAAAACAGACGCAAAGACTAAACTATATTTTAAACTTCTACAGAAAATAAATGTTACATTTAGGTACAGTACAACCATCTATAAAATGATGTTAAAAGTAAATATATTCAAAGTCACATACACATTTACAGGGATGTGAGCACCGTTTGAGGGAAAAATAAGAAGATTTCTATCAGCACCAAGTGCTGCCACGCAGAACCCAAAATACAATTTTGAAAATCAAGACAGCATTTCCTGCAATTGGGTGCATTTCTACACTTTATTTTACTTTTGGGTTTATTCTCATCCAGCAAACTCTTTTAACTATCTTTTTGACACTTACATGTCCCATGTAATGCACCAAATATTGTTTAGGGGCTTTTTTAGCAGATAAAGACAAAATAATGATAAAATCCACCACCATCAACAAATTTACACTAAATTAACACCAATATAGCTACCGTATTTTCCGGACTATAAGCCTCTAACAGACATACATCACTGAAAGGTGGACAACATATTTTTAAAACATGCATTTTAGTTATATCCTAACAATGATTAAAGTCCCAATTTTTCCAGTGATTATTTATTTATATCTTTTCACACATAACGTATTTCATTTATGCTGATACATATAAAATATCAAACAGAAGATACACCAAAAGACAAATACTGTAACTGTTTATCTTAACTTTGCAGTTTAAATTTCCGTTTATATTTATTATAAAGAATAAATGAACATGCTTAGGAGATTTCATGAAATTATTATCACTTTACCAGGTAATGCATAGTTTGTCTTCTGAATATAAACCAGCTCCTTGTGTTTTGATCAAGCAACATGATCTTTGTGAGAGACATGGCCATGTTTCCCATAATTGATTTCCTTGGGGAAAATCTTACTTTTCGCAAAGCCATGTTTATCAATCTTGTCAAAAACAAGTCTTAGTAGTGTTTTATCAATAGTTTTTTACAGACAAGGCCAGCGCCAGGGATTTTTAACTCTCGCATCAATTTTCGTAACTTCAGACTGCCAGGTAACTTTTGCCATGTTTATCCCTTGTTTACAATGAGCTCAAAATCTCGCTTACTACCGTAGCACTTTTGATAAGGACGTTAAACATTATTCAAGTCTGTCTGCCTGTCTGGGGCATCATCGCCATCAGTCATCAAAACAAGAATGGCGGATACCTATGGAGGCCGAGAACAGTTGGAACAAACGCAAACGCCACAAGACAATATCACAAAGCCAAAACACGACAACTTTCAGCTACAGCACAATTGCAAAAGCCACAACAAATAAACGCCAAAATACAATAAATAAAACTGTAACACATTTTTAAGCCACAAAAGATGGGAGAGACACAACGGAAGTAATAGTGCAGCAAGTTTTGCCAACAAACAGACTTCCTGAGGCGGAAAGTTGAAAACTGTGTAATGAACATAGGGCTGGGCGATATGGGCTTTTTTTTTTTTTATCTCGATATTTTTAGGCCATGTCAAAATATATATCTCGATATTTTGCCTTAGCCTTGAATGAACACTTGATGCATGTAACCACAGCAGTATGATGATTTTATGTGTCTACATTAAAACATTCTTGTTCATACTGCATTAATATATGCTCATTTTAAACTTTCATGCAGAGAGGGAAATCACAACTAAGTCAATTGACCAACACTGTATTTATTAAACAGTTATTAAGCAGTGGCACAAACATTCATGTAATTTCCAAACAGAAAGTGCAAGATTGTCAGAGACATTTTAAAACAAGCTATTAGTGCACTTTTGTGCATGATGTCACTAAGATGACATATCAAAAAAACACTAAATTAAAGTGCACTTTTTGTACAGAACGCAACTAAAATAGTTTAAAACAAATAAAGTGCACATTATCATAATGTCCACATCACACTAAACTGGCATCCATTTCTTCTGCCCCGCTACACTTGAAAATAGCCACGCACAAACTAGAGAACAAGGTTAATGGCTTTTGGCAGCCACAAATTGAATGCAGTTGATACCGCTGTCAATGAAGCCCTCCTGACTGGAGCAGCATCCTGCAGTGATGTTAAGCATCTTCTCTCTCATGTCTGTGCCAGTTGTGTGAAAGGCTTCATAATCACAGGCTCAGTGACCACCACGATCAGTCCTGGGACAAGGTCAATGACGGGGGTGAAAGGGGATAGACCACATAAGCCACTTTTCCGAAGCACAACTAAGTGGGATTTACTAGAGCCAACAAAAAAGTCTGACATGGGACTGAAAGAACTTGTTGTTCATTGGAACTTAGAGCCTTGTAGGAAAGTGACTAAGTATGTCAAACATACAAAAACTTAAGAGTTGTGGGATAGCATGACACAAAGCAAGCACGTCTGATCGAGCTTCCTTTGTTGACAATGTAGTAGGAAGGACTGCAACCTAATGACCAGATATGCAGCAGTGGATTATCTGTAAAAGGTCAGACAACCCTGGAAGTGGGGAATGCACCGATAAAGGACTGCAGATAAAAATAATGAAAATAAATCATGCTCAGCCGACAGCACCTACTGTGCTGCCAAAAAAATCAATAGAAAACAATATTGAGACTGAGTTTATTTTAAACTCAAACGTCTTAAATGCACATTTGCACGTGTTGGCACAGATTGATTAATTAATCTGTGCTCTCCTGCTGGATAGTTTACAAATTGCCACAGAAGGCAACATAACACGAGCAAGTATTTATTTACTCCTCTAACAAATTTGTTGGATTTATAAAAATTAAACATTGCTCAGAGAGTACCAAGAGGATTGCCCTGAATTTAATTCCCGAGACCCAAGGACTCCAGACTAGGATGCGTTTGATTTAAGTTTTCTTAAATTAATGATAAATTATTCAATTAATTGTTGTTTTGGGAGATGTCCTCATTGCACTGGTACCTCAACTTAAGAGTGCTTCAAATTAAGCGTGTTTTAAGATAAGAGCGGTCTCTAGGCTAATTGTTATGCTTTAAATTGCAAGCCAAAATGTAAGTTAAAGGCATCCCCGCCATTATTTGGCGTAGCAAATGCCACCAAAATGTCTGGTCCTACTTGCTCGCATTAGCGAGAAATAATAATAAATAAATAATTATTTTCTTTGCAAATGTGAGACACAAAAAGTACTGCAAAAATAGACTAGCTATTAATCTGTCAATCCTTTTTGTGTCCGGACGAGGTTTCCCGTGTTGAGTCTAATTAAGCAGCAGGCTCATCTCCTGGTGGTGGCCTTCCTTAAATTTCTTTAAGTTTCAGCCTTGTAAAATTAAAAAATTCACCAAACTTTGTTTTTCAACCATTGGAAGGAAGAAAGTAAGTGTGAAGGACAGTGCTGAGAATAAGCAGATTATATTAATTGAATTAAAGAACAACATCAACAAAAACATGACAAAGTGTGTAGTCGATTTGGTGAAGGAGTTGGAATGTAGCACTGCAAGTCTGCATTTATCCATTGAAATATAGAAAAGCTGCTGATGGTGGGTTTGACGGAGAAGCAGCTGCAAGCAGATACCGTAGAAGTCTACCCTCTAAAGTAAATACTTTACATTATTATTAACACTAAATTATTTCATAAAACTACTGTAGTTGCTTGTAGTATATCCTATTGTATTGTCTTTTCATACAATATTTTTCATCCAAAGGTTTGCTTTTCTTTTTAACAGGCATGTTACATGTTAAAATTGGCCTTTTTTTGAGTACCGAGCATTGATTAAATTGATTTAAATTTTTTCCAATACATTACGTTGATTTAAGATACAAGTGTTTTGAGTTAAGAGCTCTGTTACAGAACCAAATCTTATAAATTGAGTTGCCACTGTATTGAAGAACACTAGATTATATTAGTTTACAATGTGTACTGTAGCTCAACCTCTAATGTCATAGCTGATGACATATTGTTTAAACGAGATCCACCCAACAGTCCATTTTGTTGTAATTGTTTCATGACGCAACATTAGTCAACAACATTCGAGATAATTCTTAAAGATCAATGATGCCCACCCCTGTATAAACAATTGGGACATAATGGTAAAAACACTAGCAGGAGAAAAAGAACAAGAAAAGCTGACAAGTAAATAATGCTCCGCAAACTGGAATTTCATGTTTCACACCAATCATTAAAAATGCCGTAAAAAGGGAGGACTGACATACTATAAAGATCCTATGGCAGCCATGGCCGCTAAATTTAAGCGGCGATCATTAATCATAAAAGCAGACGGATTTTATCTACCTGGGCGGCCCGCTCAAACAGACGTGCAGGCTTAAAAGCCAGACTGTAAGGAACCTACATTACAGACTCCCTCTCCTTAACAAGCTTTGGCTCCATCTCCTCCCACTACTCCCTGACAGCCTCTGCAACATCTTTTCACAGCCACCCCTTTTATGTCCTGCTCCTCAAGCCTTTGCAAAAGACCGGGTGGCAGTTGAGACAGGAGGACACTTGACCATCGGGGGGTGGGGGTAAGTAGTGTGTATGGAGGGGTCTGTGAACCAGTTGGGGGCACCTCATGACCCGATTAGCAAAAGCAGGGCATGGACCCTCGAGCTTGGTGAAAAAATTCCTGCACATGACTATTAAACATCATCTGGCAAGAAATACCCACGCACATGTACTGTATGTGTGCGACCCGCTTCGCACACCAATTTTTCCATTTCTTCACGCCACTGGTGTGTGACAATTGAGATAAGACAGTTCTGACGGAACACGACAGAGGAGTGGGGGATGGGTGAAATTGAACAGGAAATTATGTACTTCAATTAAGACATGCAGATGAGATATCAAAGGCTGTGTTTAACCCTCAGAATTGGGAACTTGAACACAGGGAAACGGGGGAAGCAATGTTTTACTAATGTACTTGTGTCTAGTGGAATGCATGCACAGGATACTCGGTGCTGCAAAATATAACCATGCATTTTCCATGCACAAGATACTCTGTGCTGCAAAATATAACCATGCATTTTCCATAAAATATAAAGCCTAATATGCTATTTTAGTCAATGGCCAGCTATAGTAATCCTTTCTGCATGCATGTGGAAGTCCCACATGTACGGTGTGTTCCAACCCAACTCCCACCAATCACGGCAGAGTTGTGATGTAAGACAAAAAGTTTCACGTCAAGTACTTTGGAGAACACATCTAATGCTCATGAAATGAGTGATGCATGGCGTAAAAAAAAAAAGTCACATTCAGCATCATGCATGTGTAATTTCTGCAGGATAGCAACATTGGAATACACAACAAAATGGTTTACAAATTGAGAGTACATACAGTGTTTAGAAATACAAATGAAATGCAACGTTACCTTGCATTAACCACGGCTTTGGCAGCTTGAAATCATCCCCCCGGTGTCCTCTGCAAAGTTACCCGTAAAGCGACGACAGAGATTCAGTCAAGACTCGGCAGCTTCGTCGACGACCGCCGTAGCAGCTTGGTGACCGGATGGCGAGGTAAACAACGACCCCTCTTCAGTCACTTATACCAAAAACACAATATTATAATGTATAGCTGGGGCGGGGAAACATGTAAACAAAACAAAAAAAGCACTTGTCCAAAATATGAAATGCTAAAACGTCATATGCGATACAGGAAAGGGGCGGGGAAGGGGGCGAAGCGCAGCCAGCAACCACAACAAAAATAAACGACGCGGATAAAAACGGCGCTTGAAAGCCGGATAAAATTGTTGGAGCCAACGTTAGCTGCTAGAGGTTCAACAAAAACAATTATGGCGCAGTTTTTTGTCCGTGTTAGCAAACGGCCGTCCGAAAGCCAGCCGGCTAACTAGGTTTAAAGTGCTAAAAAAGAAAGGTTTAGCTCGCCAGCGGGACGACTTGTGATGCGCCGGCTACCGCAAATGCAAAGTGAGAAGCGACTCCGGTAAAATACATTCTGTGTGGGTCCAGACGGCTGAGAGCACAGTCATGGTAGGCGTTCAGTGAGCTCTCGGTGTCAGTGGTCTCGCAGCCATTTTGATCCGACTAGCAAACACCGCAGTGTCGCTTCTCTCCACCCCCGGAGAGCAGACAGACTAGGAAGCGGCTTTAGGAACGTCACTCAGTACCATCCAATCAGAGGACGCGACTTAACTCCGCCCCCTGTTTTGAGACCCGCCCCCCAAAAACACTTGAGGATGGCCAAGCAGCACAGATTACATGGGTGGATGCGGTACAGTAGAGTATTTATTTAAAAGGACAAGCGGTATAAAATGGATGGATGGATGGTATGCATGTATGTATTCTGAAACCAACCAACACTCTCTAACTCCAACATTTTTTCAAGTGAGAGCTACTTTTACAGAATAATGGTTGGGGGGCCGGGGGCGTGGTTGGGGGCGTGGTTAAGAGGGGACGAGTATATTTACAGCTAGAATTCACCAAGTCAAGTATTTCATATATATATACCGGTATATGTCCTCCCCGTGACTGCGTGGGTTCCCTCCGGGTACTCCGGCTTCCTCCCACTTCCAAAAACATGCACCTGGGGATAGGTTAATTGGCAACACTAAATTGGCCCTAGTGTGTGAATGTGAGTGTGAATGTTGTCTGTCTATCTGTGTTGGCCCTGCGATGAGGTGGCGACTTGTCCAGGGTGTACCCCGCCTTCCGCCCGATTGTAGCTGAGATAGGCTCCAGCGCCCCCCGCGACCCCGAAGGGAATAAGCGGTAGAAAATGGATGGATATATATATATATATATATATATATATATATATATATATATATATATATATATATATATATATATATATATATATATATATATATATATATATATATATATATATATATATATATGTATGTATATATATATATATATATATATATATATATATATATATATATATATATATATATATATATATATATATATATTATATATATATATATATATCTACACCAAGTCAAGTATTTCATATATATATATATATATATATATATATATATATATATATATATATATATATATATATATATATATATATATATATATGTATGTGTGGGAAAAAATCACAAGACTATTTAATCTCTACAGGCCTGTTTCATGAGGGTTTCCTCAATCGTCAGGAGATTGAGGAAACCCTCATGAAACAGGCCTGTAGAGATGAAATAGTCTTGTGATTTTTTCCCACACATACATATTACGCTCTACCACGGTATCGAGCACTATATTTTTTTGGATAATCTAATTAAGACATATATATATATATATATATATATATATATATATATATATATATGTATATATATATATATATATATATATATATATATATATATATATATATATATATATATATATATATATATATATATATATATATATATATATATATATATATATATATATATATATATATATATATCTACATCCTGAAAATATGCAAACAAAACTATGTTTAGATAATAACCGTGTTACAAAAAAGATCAGTTAGAATAATACATAATGTTGGATATAGAGACCATACAAACCCTTTATTTATTAAGTCAAAAATATTAAAGTTTGGTGATTTGGTAAAATTGCAAACAGCTAATATGATGTACAAAGCAATATATAACCTGCTACCAAAGAATGTACAACAATTCTTCTCAACTAAAGAGGAGAAATATAACCTTAGAGGAAAAAATAATTTAAAACATTTATATGCACGAACAACACTTAAAACTTTTAGCATATCAGTATGTGGAATCAAATTATGGAATGGATTAAGTAAATAAGTTAAAAATTGTACTGATATGATCCAGTTTAAGAGGTTGTTCAAAATAATAGTGCTTACAAAGTACAAAGAAGAAGAATTATGAGAAATACTTCTAACCTTATTAAAAATAAGATATTCTTCATCTCAGTATGTTAATAATGACTGAATTAATTAATTACATATTATAAAACTGTTGTGTATACTAATTCATAGATGTTATTTTATTATATAAAAAGGTCAGTAAATGATTCTATATCATTGTAAACGCTTTGAAGTGGGGAAGGGGTAGGATTAAATAAGCTTTGCTTCTTCCTACTCCTTTTCGGGCATGATGTAAAATGAAATGATATGAAATTGTGTGACGTATTAAGATGTAAGTGTGTTCATGTTCGAAATAAACTAAAGAAAGAAAGAAAAGAAAGAATTGATACTTCAAACTTGCATAAATAAATCTTAAGGAATATAACATAACTTGGCTTCTGAGAGCTTCAAAATGTAATAATGAATAAAATGCTAAAGTTGTTGATAAACAAGAAATTATTTTAATAATTAAATATGGTCATTTTAAATGAATTATTATGATCATTTAAAATTAATTATTTCAAATATGTTTATTTTAATGTATAATTCTGTGGCTAGATGTAATAAGGAGTCAGAAAAAATACAATTAAAAATACAATTAATTTTGATGTTTTTAGCACAATATAGTAAAAATGTATTTAGTTTTAAAAAAATAATTAATAAATATATTTATTTTTAGGTAAGATAAACATAATAATACAATTTATCTCTAGTCTGGATGATTTAGTTCTTGTCACCCTGTTGTCCTCCCGTCTCTTCCCCGAGGATGGCTCCATGAGCTGGGCAAATGCCTGGAGATGCCCAACGTCAACAGCACGGTCGGCGGCCCGTCGGTGCGCAGCTCGTACATCGCCGCCTTCTACTTCACCCTCAGCAGCCTGACCAGCGTCGGCTTTGGCAACGTGTGCGCCAACACGGACGCCGAGAAGATCTTCTCCATCTGCACCATGCTCATCGGCGGTATGCCGGACTCCTCGTATGGTAAAACGTGATTGGGTAGGCATGCTGTTTATATCGTGGGAAAGCGGACGTGAAAACAGGCTGTCCTCACTCAGGTCCGCATGGAGCTGGAGAGGGCGTGGCCTCCAGCTCCGGCTGAAAATCGGGAGATTTTCGGGAGAATATTTGTCCCGGGAGGTTTTCGGGAGAGGCGCTGAATTTCGGGAGTCTCCCGGAAAATTCGGGAGGGTTGGCAAGTATGCTCCGGGTACTCCGGCTTCCTCCCACCTCCAAAGACATGCACCTGGGGATAGGTTGATTGGCAACACTAAATTGGCCCTAGTGTGTGAATGTTGTCTGTCTGTCTGTGTTGGCCCTGCGATGAGGTGGCGACTTGTCCAGGGTGTACCCCGCCTACCGCCCGAATGCAGCTAAAATAGGCTCCGGCACCCCCCGGTGACCCCGAAAGGGACAAACGGTAGAAAATGGATTTCAGGTTACAGTAATCCCTCGGTTATTGCTGTTCATTGGTTCCGGCATGACAAGCAAATTTCCACAAAGTAGGAATCATTAATTATAAATCAAATGTTTTCATAACTAGAACATAAAACTGTTTGAACAATCTTCAAAATAAACATTTTTTACATTATGAAAGCTTTCTAGACATTAAATAACACCATTTAGTCACCTTGACACTAGGATACGCTTAAAAAATGTAAATAAAAAAATCTGCAATATTTGAAGTGCGATGTGAACATTGTATTCACAGTTTCTGATGTATCTCACATTATGAAGTAAAAAAACAACAACCAGGACCTAAATTAAAGCCAAAAGGTTTGCACGTTGAAACTTTGAAACTAAAAAATTAAGTTTGATTTAATGTATTTAAAAAGAAAATAGGTGCACATGTTTTTTTCAAGTTAAATACAATTAGGATTTACTCTGGTAATTATTTAGAATGAATTATTGATTTAAATTTTCCACTTTCATATATTTTGATATTTAAGGTTATGTTTTTTTTCCAGATTAAATTTTTATCTTTTTCAGTTAGATTTTTTTTTCAATTTCAGATCTTTCTTTTTAAGATTTAAGATTTGTTTTTCAGATTTAGACTTTTGGTCAGTATTAATATGCATGCATGCATGCATGCATGTGTGTATATATATACGTATATATGTACATATATATATATATTAGGGCTGTAAATCTTTGGGTGTCCCACGATTCGATTCAAAAGCGATTCTTGGGGTCACAATTAGATTCAAAATCGATTTTTTTTCAATTCAACACGATTTTCGATTCAAAAACGATTTTTTTCCCGATTCAAAACGATTCTCTATTCATTCAATACATAGGATTTCAGCAGGATCTACCCCAGTCTGCTGACATGCAAGCAGAGTAGTAGATTTTTGTAAAAATCTTTTATAATTGTAAAGGACAATGTTTTATCAACTGATTGCAATAATGTAAATTTGTTTTAATTATTAAATGAACCAAAAATATGACTTATTTTATCTTTGTGAAAATATTGGACACAGTGTGTTGTCAAGCTTATGAGATGCGATGCAAGTGTAAGCCACTGTGACACTATTGTTCTTTTTTATTTTTTTTTATAAATGTCTAATGATAATGTCAATGAGGGATTTTTAATCACTGCTATGTTGAAATTGTAACTAATATTGATACTGTTGTTGATAATATTCATTTTTGTTTCACTACTTTTGGATTGATCTGTGTCGTGTTTGTGTCTCCTCTCAATTGCTCTGTTTATTGCAGTGTTGCTGGGTCGGGTTTGGTTTTGGAATTGGATTGCATTGTTATGGTATTTTTGTGTATTGTTTTGTTGGATTGATTAATTAAAAAATAAAAATAAAATAAAAATAAAAATTTAACTAAAAAAAAAATAAAAAAATCGATTTTTAAAAATGAGAATCGATTCTGAATCGCACAACGTGAGAATCGCGATTCGAATTTGAATCGATTTATATATATATATATATATATATATATATATATATATATATATATATATATATATATATATATATATATATATATATATATATATATATATATATATATATATATATATATATACACGTCTCTGTGTGTGTGTATGTGTGAAGTGGGAATATACAGTATATACCAGGGGTCGGCAACCCGCGGCTCCGGAGCCGCATGCGGCTCTTTGACCACTCTGATGCGGCTCAGCTGCATACTTGCCGACCCTCCCGGTTTTCCCAGTATACTTAACGACCCCCCCGATTTTCCCAGGAGACTGCCTCTCCTAGAAATCTCCCAGGGCAAATATTATCCTAATTTCACTCTAATTACTTAATCAAGGGCGTGCCCTAATGACACTGCATTAATTGTCCTCTATAGCATTTACAAAGAGCGTGCCAGCCCGGCCACATGTTATATGTTGCTTTTACTTGCACACACAGGCGACAGCAAGGCATACTTGGTCAACAGCCACACAGCTTACACTGACGGTGGACGTATAAAACAACTTTAACACTGTTACGTTACAAATATGCGCCACACTGTGAACCCACACTAAAAAAGAATGACAAAAACATTTCTAGAGAACATCCGCACCGTAACACAACACAACAAATACCCAGAATCCCATGCAGCCCTAACTCTTCCGGTCTACATTATACACCCCCGCTACCACAAAACCCACCCACACATCAACCCCCCACCCCCAACCCCCCTCCTCCTCTCTGTGCGTCGGTTGAGCGAAAGAGTTAGGGCTGCATGGGATTCTGGGTATTTGTTGTGTTGTGTTTATGTTGTGTTACAGTGCAGATGTTCTCCAGAAATGTGTTTGTCATTCTTTTTTGGTGTGGGTTCAAAGTGTGGCGCATATTTGTAACGTAACAGTGTTAAAGTTGTTTTTGTACGACTACCGTCAGTGTAAGCTGTGTGGCTGTTGAACAAGTATGCCTTTCTGGCACTTACGTGAGCAAGCAAAAGCTGCATTCAACATGTGGCCAAGCAGGTACGCTGTTTGGGCAGGCTGTAGAGGGCGCTGAAAGCAGTGCCAGCACGTCCTGAAATTTGGGAGTCTCCCGGAAAATTGAGAGGGTTGGCAAGAAAGAGGCTATGAAGCGCCATTCAATTAAAAGTCGCGGGCCGCACTAACATTAAATTTCCATATTAAGATGCGTGCCGGTGCGTGTGTCAGAGACCCCTGGTTAACATAGCGCAAAGCAATTTAAGCTTTATATGCGGTGTTTTTCATTTTAAATTTTCAAAATTTTTTTGTGGCTCCCATTGTTTTCTTTAATTTGTGAAACTTTCCAAAATGGCTCTTTGAGTGGTAAAGGTTGCCGACCCCTGGTATATACACTACCGTTCAAAAGTTTGGGGTCACCCAAACAATTTTGTGGAATAGCCTTCATTTCTAAGACCAAGAATAGACTGTCGTGTTTCAGATGAAAGTTCTCTTTTTCTGGCCATTTTGAGCGTTTAATTGACCCCACAAATGTGATGCTCCAGAAACTCAATCTGCTCAAAGGAAGGTCAGTTTTGTAGCTTCTGTAACGAGCTAAATTGTTTTCAGATGTGTGAACATGATTGCACAAGGGTTTTCTAATCATCAATTAGCCTTCTGAGCCAATGAGCAAACACATTGTACCATTAGAACACTGGAGTGATAGTTGCTGGAAATGGGCACATACACCTATGTAGATATTGCACCAAAAACCAGACATTTGCAGCTAGAATAGTCATTTACCACATTAGCAATGTATAGAGTGTATTTCTTTAAAGTTAAGACTAGTTTAAAGTTATCTTCATTGAAAAGTACAGTGCTTTTCCTTCAAAAATAAGGACATTTCAATGTGACCCCAAACTTTTGAACGGTAGTGTATATATACGTTTTTCAATCTGTTCTGTCCAGCCACTATGGCAAATCATATTGTTAATGCAGTTGCCCATATTTGCTGTGCAGATTTACATTAGAAAATAGAAGTGTTGGATACTTCTCTTGCCTCATTTGTACTCAACTGTATTAAATGTTTGGGAAGCATTTCTTTAAACAAAACCATCCATCCATCCATTTTCTTCTGCTTACCCAAGGTCGGGTCGGGGGGGCAGCAGCCTAAGCAGGGAAGCCCAGACTTCCTTCTGCCCAGCGACTTCTTCCAGCTCCTCCCGGGGATCCCGAGGCCTTCCCAGGCCAGCCGGAAGACATGGTCTTCCCAACGTGTCCTGGGTCTTCCCCGTGGCCTACTACCGGTCGGACTTGCCCTAAACACTTGCCCAGGGAGGTGTCCGGGTGGCATCCTGACCAGATGCCCGAACCACCTCATCTGGCTCTTCTCGATGCGGAGGAGCAGCGGCTTTACTTTGAGCTCCTCACGGAGCTTCTTACCCTATCTCTAAGGGAGAGCCACGCCACCCTGCGGAGGAAACTAATTTCTGCTGCTTGTACCCGTGATCTTGTCCTTTTGTTCATAACGCAGAGCTCATGACCATAGGTGAGGATGGGACTTTTTTTAATCGTAGATCGACCGGTAAATTGAGAGCTTTGCCTTCCGGCTCAGCTGATTCTTTAACACAACAGATCGACACAGTGTCCGCATTACTGTCGATCTCACAATCCACTCTTCCCTCACTTGTGAACCAGACTCTGAGGTACTTGAACTTCTCCACTTGGGGCAAGATCTCCTCCCCAACCCAGAGATGGGACTCCACCCTTTTCTAGGTGACTTGGAGGTGCTGATTCTCACACAAAACCAGTTTTCTTTTAAGTAATATAGAAATTGATCAGAGCTGTTTATCTATTTTATGGAGGAATGTAGTTAATCATAGAACTGGCATCCAATGTTATCAAAAAAGTATATATTTTGAATCAAGAATCCATTCTGAATCGAATCGTCACCCACATTAACCGAATGGAATGGAATCGTGTGGTGCCCAAACATTCACAGCCATAAGGTTTACCAATAGAAGGTATTTCATGGGTCACATGCCATAAATACATTTTTCAATGTAGGGAAAAAAATCCACACAGAAAATCTCATCCTTATTTTCATTTACATGGAAAGATAGCAAATAGATAATGCTAATACCAATATAGTAATGCACTGTGTATCACCAGATACTGTCAAGACTGTAATATGTTTCTGAGATACTTATCATGCTTACAAATCCCACACAGTAGCACCGCTATCCCTTACACTACTTTTACATACCGACATACGCCTTTGTGGTGTTGGTTGGTCCACATTTGTTATCACCACAAGGCGCTGTTGATGGCGGGAAAATGAACATAGTTAGCCCTTCCAAGTCAGACGTGAAGAAACATAATAATGACTGCTAATGGATGTCTGCGTAAATAGACAAATGCTGCCTAAAAAACTCAATTTTCCCTGCCTTTTGATGTGAATATGACATGTCTGTGTAACAAGACATTGTGTAGTACCATTTGTGAGATTGTTATTGGCCTCTCACTAGATTGCATTGCTTAAGTGTCAAAAGAGACATCAAATATAATAATATTAATCCATTGTTTATTGCTGTTAATTGGTTCCAGACATTGATTGATTTCCGCGAAGTAGGAATAATTAATTATAAACTGAATATATTCCTAGCTATAGCATGATAAATGGTTTAGTACTTTCTAAATAGATTTTTCAACCCTGTTGGCATGAAATAACACCCTTTAGTCAACTGTTTTAACCCAGTATAGAGTAATGCTGCCTGAGGCTTAGCCAATCGGAGGCCACGATATTGAACAGCGTGCTCTGATTGGTTTGGTCTCATCTTGTGAACAATACTACTGTGTTATTGACATTTTATTTTAGTTAGCCATTTTTATGCTTGGAAATGCTTAATTTAGGACCAAAAAATTGTAGAACATGCTTAAAAAAAAGTGGCAAATCTGCAATATTTGAAGCGCAATGTGGCGAGGGATGACCGTATTAATTAAATACAAGAAAGTATGTGTAAAGTTTGTGAATAATTGTAATTTCCCTCACCGCGTCCTTACAGTTATAATATGCAACACAATATAATTAAATAATTCAATTTGTTCAATCATGCACTTTATTCAGCAGAGTTTCAACTCTTCTCTTATAGTTTTTCTACCCGGCTTTTGTCAAGAATGTCTTGATCAGGTGTTGTGCAAAGACCTGGGGGCGATAATTCCTGCCTATTCACGGCATGATGGATGAGGTCGCCCTTCTGCTCCCTGGATCGCGTCTGCACACATCCTGGAGAAAGAAAATGTGGCCCCTGTCCATTCTCTGCACTCCTTTCTCATGGAAATGACTGCTCTGTGTGCAGACTATACACACACACACACACACACACACACACACACACACACACACACACACACACACACACACACACACACACACACACACACACACACACACACACACACACACACACACACACACACACACACACACACACACACACACACACACACACACACACACACACACACACACACACTGAGTGCAGTGGGAACAGGTCAAAGTTGCGGTCTACAAAGGCGAAGGCTGACCAGTGAGAACTTGCTTAGAAAAGCTGAGGTCTCCTACACACTACGAGACTACTAAAGAGAAAGCCAGGGGCCCTAAAGTTTTTTTTTTCTTGCTGGGTTTCAAGGCAAGATGCCCAAAGCTTTTCAGACATCCATAGCCAACAGAATAGAGGAAAGCAGATGTTCCGTACGCGGGGTTAACAAGGGTGAGAGCAGAGGGGAATGTCTTCAGAAAAAAAATGCCTTGAGGTTTATGTAGTTTATTCTGGGGTTCATGCAAACCACTTCAACTATGTTTTACCAGAAACCTTTCAGCTGGTAGCATCAATCTAGCACTTTGTTACAATTTTAATAAACGTGTGCCTACATTATATTGTTTTGTCAGATCACCTAAGGAAGAGGATGGAAATGTATGTACGACGGTGCTATGCAACTGGCAGCCTGGGGCCAGATCCGGCCCAGGAATGACACCATACCGGCCCCCCAAGTTCAGGACAGACAAACATTTTTGCAGCAAATTCCTAAAAACAATGCTCCTAAACACATTGGCAGATCCTTGCATTGACATTGTAACCTTGCTAGCAAACATAGAACACTAAGGTCCAAACTCGTGATTAACATAACTGAGGCGTTCTTCAAGGCACTCCTTTAAGTCCACTTCTTTTTGGCAGTTACACATTTTTTTTGTAATGTGATTTATGTAACAAAGGTGTTTCTGTAGCTTGTTTAATCTAAATGCAATCAGTAGTCATTTGTTCAACTTCTAGTGGTGTTCCTAAAGGTTTCATTTGTTCATCAATTGGGCTATTCAACTTGCAGTGAGGCCCGCGAGTTCAGTTCAAACATACTTTTGAGAGGCTCACATTTTTGCAGTGTGTTTGCGGGTCGCAGTTGTCTCAGGAACGTTTGCACATTTATGTTTTAATTATGGTAAATATATATATATATATATATATATATATATATATATATATATATATATATATATATATATATATATATATATATATATATATATATATATATATATATATATATATATATATATATATATATATATATATATAAATTATTGAACAATTTATTTACCATGAATTAGTATAATACATGCAATAAATTAAATCCTAGGTTTATTAAAAATGTATTATAAATGATAAATGGGTTATACTTGTATAGCACTTTTCTACCTTCAAGGTACTCAAAGCACTTTGACAGTATTTCCATATTTACCCATTCACACACACATTCACACACTGATGGCGGGAGCTGCCATGCAAGGCACTAACCAGCAGCCATCAGAGGCAAAGGGTGAAGTGTCTTGCCCAAGGACACAACGGACATGACTAGGAAGGTAGAAGGTGGGAATTGAACCCCAGTAACCAGCAACACTCCGATTGCTGGCACAGCCACTCTACCAACTTCGCCACGCCGTCCCAAAAAATAATTTCACTTAAAAAAGTGCAAACAATATATATTTTTTAATAAAAAAATTGACCTGAAAATGTATTATATTTGAATATCATGGTTTCCAACAACTTGATGTCACTAAAGACAGCTTATTTCGACTGGCAACATTTCTGGATATACTGTATGCTCCCATGGTTATTGCAATGTTGCATTCATGTTGCATATACAGTATGTACAACTTCTTCTATCTATCAATACATTTTTATATGATAAAAAGTAGTAAATAGTGCCAGAGTTGCGAGCGTGATCCTTTTCAATGTGATCAAATGTGTGTGTTGTTGTTAATTGTTCAAGCACTGTACTTCATAAGGAATGTTGTGGGTTATTGTGTCTAAACCAAGGATGTCCAAACTTTTTCTACAATGAGTCACATACTGAAAATTCAAAGCATGAGGGGGAATTTTTTTTGTAAAAAAATAAATAAATAAAGACAAAAACAGATATTATTCATAAATCGTTGTGAAATTCCAGATGGTTTATATTACCATTTCAAATCATATTTATTGCAAAACGGTGATTATTGCGCTTCAATAAGCTCATCCCATGGTGATACTGCTTATTTCCAGGAGAAGCAGCTAGCGCTCTGGTCACTAACTAGCGCAATCTGATTGCTTGATAATATGTATAAGTACTTTTTGAGCTATACCGTGATAATAATGATAACCATGATAATTTTAGTCACAATAACCGTGATAAGAAATGTTCATCCTTAAAAGACCAAACTTTGAGTCAGCTTTGTGTTACAGGTGAAACAAGTTAAATACTATTAGCTATTAGTAAGGGTGCTAAAAAAAAACATTCACGTCCAAATCACAATTATTTTATTGAGATTCTAAATTGATTCATAATTTTTGAGAATCAATTGGAAAATAATAATCAAAGAAAAAAAACCAATTTAATCTGAACACTTTTTGTAATTTTTTGTTGCATTTTTCAAAATAATTGTTTGGATTAAAAACATCAACTAATATTGATATTATTATATTGATACGGTTGCCTTTATTAATTTGTGGTTTTCATTTTTTCAATATTGTTTTGTCTTCACAATTGCTTTCTATCCTAATATTGTAGAACTATTTTCTTTTATTAAATAGATTAACCTTTTGTGGTTTTTCAAAATAACATTTTAATAATACATTTCTAAAAACAAGTTTTTTTCAGGCCAACACTGCGCGTATGCTGTAAATTGTACGTTATATGTTTTGAAAATATTTTATTATTTTTTTATACCCAAAAAAATATATAACGAGAACCGTGTTGAATCGAGAATTGATTCTGAATCGAGTTGTCACCCCAAGGATCAGAATAGAATCAAATCATGGGATGCCCAAAGAGTCCCACCTCAAGTTATTAGTATTAACATCTCAGCTTTGTCTCTTCATAGTACATCTTTTTTCTTACATTTTTACCGTTTCTAAACATTTGTATTCATTTATTTATCTAGCCTTTGAAGATGTATATTATGTTTAAATTTAAACATTTTTTAAACAACTGTGCTGAAAATGAACCTTCAAACCGAGGTACCTACCGGACCGTGATCATGGCGTACCCACACACAACTAATAGGAACAGTGTCATTTTACTGTTCCAGCATTCACTGTAAGTTTTTACTCATCCTCTCCGTCTATTCCTTTAGGAGCCTCTCTAATGTTTCTTTGACTCTACCAATTTCCCTAATTGCTTTCACATTTAGGCAGGCTGCTGACAGACTTAAGCCGATTAGAGAGATTTGCCAGACATTCTCATGAAATAAAGTTCACTCACGTCTTCCTCTTGAAGACAAAGCGCTGCTTCACTCTATTTTTTTTTTAGAACGCTAGACTCTTTTTAAAAATTATTCTAAACCTGCTGCCGAAGTCTGTGGTCATTCTCAGCAGCATGCACGTGCATCCACCAAACCACAGAGTTGCAGACAACACTGGTCTCATATTGCAGAAGCACACTCTCAGCTTTATCTCATGCATATTTAACGCACATGCTCCGTGTCTCCGTTTTGTCATTTAAACACATTTCCCACGGGGGGAAGTTCCTCTACCCAGAAACATTAATAATCACAGACGCTCATAAAACAGAACCAGGACAATTGCACAAAAATAATCCCGAGAGTCTCTGCTTTTGTTCAAGTCAAAATGTATATCACTAAAGACTAGCTTTAGGCTTATTCTGTTGCAGGCTAATCTTGGATTTGATGCACTCTTTTCATTGCAAACAGTGGAAATTGATAGATTTCTAAACATTCTTTGATTGCTATGCACAAGAACAGTGGCAGCATAGTCGTACATGTGATTTATTTTCTTAAAAACAGCACATTCCTGGCCAGTGCTCCAACACCCAGCCAAACAAGCCCAGATAAAGGCATCAGAAAGGTCTTTTGATGTAAAAATAAAGCAGCGACGAGAAGACAAAAAACACCCAAATAGTCATACAAGTGTGAAATAAGTCAAGCGTGCTGTGTAAACAAGACAGATGCAATAATTAACGTGCAGGAAGAGCATCCTGAGTCACTACAGCTGACTGTTTAAGTCCCCTCTTTTGCTACCTCTGTGTTTTTTTTGTGATCGTTGCGGCCTAAAATTTCCAAATGTTTTTAATTTATTACAAACAATGGTCATATCAACTAGAAATGGCATATTAATCATATACAAACCAAAGTTTTACAAAGCATAGCAAAACTCTCAAAACACTCTGTAGTCTATACTGTTAAATAATCCTTCCATATCTAACCTACTGTGGAGAGGTTTGGGGCAATAATTACATCAACACAATATATCCACTCATCACCCAGCAGAAAAAAAGCAAAAAGGGTCATTCACAAAGCAAGATATAAGGATCACACTAATTATTTATTTAAGGTCTATTCAGGTGTACTGGAGAGGAGGCTATGCCGGATAGTCGAAACTCGGATTCAGGAGGAACAGTGTGGTTTTCGTCCTGGTCGTGGAACTGTGGACCAGCTCTATACTCTTGGCAGGGTCCTTGAGGGTGCATGGGAGTTTGCCCAACCAGTCTACATGTGCTTTGTGGACTTGGTGAAGGCATTCGACCGTGTCCCCCGGGAAGTCCTGTGGGGCGTGCTCAGAGAGTATGGGGTATCGGACTGTCTGATTGTGGCGGTCCGCTTACTGTACGATCAGTGTCAGAGCTTAACATTTGGCCACTGTTGTCTAAGTCGGACACGTTTCCAGTGAGGGTTGGACTCCGCCAAGGCTGCCCTTTGTCACAGATTCTGTTCATAACTTTTATGGACAGAATTTCTAGGCGCAGTCAAGGCGTTGAAGGGATCCGGTTTGGTGGCTGCAGGATTAGGTCTCTGCTTTTTGCAGATGATGTGGTCCTGATGGCTTCATCTGGCCATGATCTTCAGCTCTCACTGGATCGGTTCGCAGCAGAGTGTGAAGCGACTGAGATGAGAATCAGCACCTCCAAGTCCGAGTCCATGGTTTTCGCCCGGAAAAGGGTGGAGTGCCATCTCCGGGTTGGGGAGGAGACCCTGCCCCAAGTGGAGGAGTTCAAGTACCTAGGAGTCTTGTGAGGAAAGAGTGGATCGTGAGATCGACAGGCGGATCGGTGCGGCGTCTTCAGTAATGCGGACGCTGTATCGATCCGTTGTGGTGAAGAAGGAGCTGAGCCGGAAGGCAAAGCTCTCAATTTACCGGTCGATCTACGCTCCCATCCTCACCTATGGTCATGAGCTTTGGGTTATGACCGAAATGAGTTTCCTCCGCCGGGTAGCGGGGCTCTCCTTAGAGATAGGGTGAGAAGCTCTGCCATCCGGGAGTAGCTCAAAGTAAAGCCGCTGCTCCTCCACATCGAGAGGACCCAGATGAGGTGGCTCGGTCATCTGGTTAAGGGCACGTCCGACCGTTAGGAGGCCACGGGGAAGACCCAGGACACGTTGGGAAGACTATGTCTCCCGGCTGACCTGGGAACGCCTCGGGATCCCCCGGGAAGAGCTGGACGAAGTGGCTGGGGAGAGGGAAGTCTGGGCTTCCCTGCTTAGGCTGCTGCCCCCGCGACCCGACCTCGGATAAGCGGAAGAAGATGGATGGATGGATGGACTAATTATTTTTACTTTTACACTCAAAACGACTACATTTTAAAGATCTTGTGGAACTACAAACAGCACACATTACATTTAAAGCACACATTACATTTAAAACCATTCATTAAAATGGAAGGGGCTCATAAATTAGGGTTAATTTCAATTGTAAAATTTGTGATGTAAGACCAAAACAGTTGTGTTTTAATATGTGGGGTTAAACTATGGAACAGTTTGAATGCAGGGTTAAACAAATGTTCAATCTTAGTTCAGTTTAAGAAGTGATACAAATACATTATTTTTACTATGTACAAGAATGACAATCACAAGGGGCTTACGCTATTATTCTAATTCTTTGGATAGTAATTTATTGGTTGGTGTTACTATCATTAGTACTTGTATTCATGTGACTATATACAGTATGTGTATATTGTACTTATGTACTGTATTTTTGTGCCAAATAAAAGTGAGTAAAGTAAGTAAAATATTATTGATAATATATTGTAATAAGACCAGTAAATTAATCATTGTATATAATAATAATGATGATAAAAAATCTAGGTATTTGATTCATAAATAGGGGGTGGGAGTAAGTCACTTCTTCCCACTCCTTTTTGGATATGAAAAACCTCACCATTATGTATGGTTTTCATTGTTTATCTGTTTTCACTGCAAAGTATTTGTTCCTATTTCTCTACTGTAATGTTATTAAAATGATCACCTTATATTGTTATTGTTTCTTTGGCTTTGTTTTAACATGTCCAAAATAAACTACTACTATTTATTTCAATTGTATTTGTTACTATTAGTATTATTTTTTTTTTAATAAAAAAAAAAAAAGACTGCAGCTTTATTTGTAAGGTTTATGTGTTTCATGTAACCTTAACCTCAAAAAGCACAGGATTGGAGCAAAAATTGGAAAATAAATACAGTATTGATGTTCACATATGTAAAAGTAGACACTAGATTGCAGTAAAAGCACATACCCATAGCTCATTGTGAAATTACTATACTGTTTTGATAATAGTAAATTAATTATATAATTAATTATAACTACAGAAAGAAACACTACCAAAGTCTTCCTTATTGTTTGCTGTCTGGTCTGTCATCCACAAATTGCAGACATTATCCATACAGTATTTTGTCCATCTTAAATATTCATGTCCCAAAAGATTTACCCCCGCACATTAAGAGCATTTGTGAACTGCTTAGAGCAATCTAAAATGGTAGTTTTTGTTATTACATGAGTGGCGATGAGAGATTGTCATCACGCTTCAACATCTCTTACATGTAAATGTTGCCTCTTTGCCAGGTCAGCATTGAAAATGAAAATCTGTTTTTAACTGTCTTACCCTGGATAAATAAAGGTTAAATAAACATACAAACACATGTAAATGTAAAGGAAGTAATTGTTTATATACTACATTACCCACTGTAGACAGGAACAGGAAGTAGGTGAGAGCTATGTAATTGTGCCATGTAAGCAATAAGAGTTGCTATATTGTTACACATTTGAGCACTGTTCAAAGACACATTTGATTGGGGGGAAAGTCTGACATGTCTGGCCACTCATAAAGTTGCGAGGACGTGCATTATTCGTGGGGATTGGTTGAATTTGTGTGAATTGACTAAATCATGGAGGGACTGTTCTATTGACTTATTGTTGCCATAATATACTTAATAGCTCAGTGTACCACTTTTTTTGCTCCCCTATTGCTATATTGCAATATTTTCAGATTCTATGGTTATCATCACACTTAGTCCTGTAGTTGCCCACTGAGCTGAAATTTGCTGATATCTCCCACAATATAATTCCTGATGATCATTTGTAACATTTCTGTCCAAAAGGTGTGACTTTCTACTGTGTTTTGCCCCACTCCAGACTGCAAAGGCTCACCAATATCCCCACTGAGCCCCAAAAGCAGACCTTATAAACCTCCCCTCCTCAGATGGGCCTTTGTCAGTGAAAGATGAGTTAGATACTCTCGTATTGATTATGGATACACAACCTTCCGCACACTGCCCTTAATGCACGTGTGCAATCAAAATGCAGACAGCGGGCTACTGCTGCTTGACTCAAAGTGACATTTCAAGAGGCTGGACTTGACATATGCAAAATGGCCACTCGGACTGGAAGAAGGGGGGGGCCGGTAAAAGCGTTAAGGGAGTATCCTAGTTTTGCTTTGCTGTCTAGCGATGTGATGGAATTACATATCCATTACGTAGGTAGGGGTGGGCATCTGCCTTTGGGGGGTGGGGTTTGAGGGGTAGGGTAGGTGGGGATGTTGTAAAGCTTGAAGATGTTTTACATAGGTAATTTACAAAAAAAATATATCATAAATGTTAATATAAAATCAAAACAGTAAAGTATAATAAAGTTTACCCCTCTCAAGAACATGAAACGGTTTGTTCCACCTTGATAGCAACAAACCTAACTTCTAACACTTCACTCAACACAGACGTCATAAAATCGTCAAAGTTCATCTTTAAGCATCGGCACACAGCACACCAGCATTTTGGAACAAGGGTGAGGTGATAGGAGAAAGGGAAACATATAATACATTTCTATATGGCAGCATAGGAGAAAGGTATGTACAAGTTTCACTTTTGCATCTCATTGCCCATATCTGTGGTGCATTCAAGGACACTCAATGGAAGTTACAAACCGAGGCATCTCTTTTAAAGACCGGGGGAGACTTAACTCTCAGGAGAGTTAAGTCCTAATAATATAATAATGATGATATTAATAATGAGGTATTATAATGATTGGTAATATCCCATTAATTGATGATAATCTCTACTTCACACGAGAAAGTAAAGGAACACTTGACATATTTATAATCCTATTTAAGTAGGTTATATTATTCATTAAATTAATATTTTAGCCACTTTATTTTGAATGTGTTTGCTTTTTTTGGAAAATTAATAAATAAATAAATACAACAAACTAAACTTTTTTCCCAAAACGAAACTATATCATTTCGGGCAGTGATTCTCAAACTGTGGTACTGTGGCCTCCATCCTGTGGTACCTCAAAGAATCACAAAGTTAAATATTAAAACACGGTCTTACTGTTCAAAGTGTGTGTAATGTTACTGTAGCCACCAATATTAAATATATTTGCTGAACAAAACCTGTTTTTAATGAATATTTAGGCCTACTACGCAACTGTATTTTAATTATGCTCATTATGGTGGTACTTGGAGAGCCAAGTGTTTTCTGAAGTGATTATTGATTATTTGAGAACCACTGATTTAGGGGGTTTAGCTAGATATGTTATAGAAAGGTTATTCCACCTTTGAAAAGTCGCAAACCTAATTAAGGTTTTATACATGTGTTTTAAAAAGCTGGTTTCAACCAAATCCATTCAGTAATTATTTGTGTGCATGGAGTAGCGATTAGATCTAAGGGTGGGATGAGCGTCCCTTTAGGAGTCTTAGGTATGTGGGTCCAGAATTTGGTGCTACACCCCTGTCTGCTTTAATTTATTTCGGTGAAAATTGGATTTATCAATATTTAGTTTTTAAATATGATTTTCCGAATGTTTTTAACTTGTTTTGATGGCACTGTTTTATCGCGGATGTTGCACAGAGGAGTCTTGATGTTGGCTGCACGTTATTAACTAGTTGAGACTGAATCCAAAGCGCCTCTGCTGGTTGAATACTGCACTCGCCGTACAACAATCTCAACAATCAATTAATAGTTTAATAACTGAACCATTAGTTACATTTCCTGTCATCAAATATGACTACTGAGCACAATGGCGCTCTGCAAAATTGCCAGATAAGACAGTGCTGCAAGGCCGGGGGGGATCCTTTTCATTTACTCTCACACAGAATAAACATTACATCACAACAAAGATCCGATATCATTTTCTCATACATTTATGCACACAATGCATGCAGCAACTGCTGTGTAGTTTATACAAATGCAATATTAGATTAGCCCCTTCCCCACAATTGCAGCATAAATGTTTATAATCCTCAATGTAATACCGTGTTATGAGAGGAAGCACAATAGACAGCATGGCAAGTTAGGGTAACACACATCTGTGTGTGCGTGTGTGTGTGTGTGTGTGTGTGTGTGCGTGATGTGGTGAGGCATGTGTAGCCATGCCTGCACTATCATCGCAAGGGTGTGTGTGTGTGTTTGCTTGTCCATATGCGTGTGTGTGTGCAGGGCAGTATAGGACAGCGATTCGGAGCTGTGGTAATTTCCCCTGAGACAAGCAAGCAGGTAAAGGCCAGGAGGGAGGGAGGAGACAAGGTGGCGAGGATGGAGGGAGGGTGTCACAGAATAGGGAGGAATGATACAGTGGTGGATTCACCGAAAGGAAGGCACATCCTTGGAATACCAGCATTAATATAACGTTTCTAAATGTATTCCAAATGTATCTTCTTAATAAATGCCTATTATTTTTTGAATTAATCTATTAATCACAAGCAGGAGTATTGCACCTAATTATTGGCCCCCATACATAAGACTCTTAAAGGGTCCCCCCATCATACTTGCCAACCTTGAGACCTCCGAATTCGGGAGATGGGGGTGTGTGTGTGTGTGTGTTTCGGGGGTGTATATATTTTCAAGTATTTCTTATATATATATATAAATAATCCGTTCATGAATGAGTATATCCGTTAGGCCACCATGTTCAATGGAGAAGTCTGATCTACAAAATTTGCAGGCAGCATACCCCTTCCCCTTCGAGCTGTCCTGGATGACCCAACGTTGCTGCCCCACACACACACACTTGGTATGTTTACTAAAAAGTAATTATTGCATTGATTTGGTTGAAACCAGCTTTTTAAAACTGTAAAGCTGGTATTAAAGGGGGCTTATTATGCAAAACCAACTTTTCTTGCCTACTGGTACCTTTTTGTGTATGTTTGGGATCTGGGTAAGTATTTTTGATAAGGGAGTGTAGATAGTCTTGGCAACGTACATGATCAAACTTTCATGGCTATATTATATTATATTATTAATATGTATAACATCGTTCTTTTTTATTTTTTTTATTTTTTTTACAACTAACGCATCTAAATAGCAGGAACAATCTTCAAACTTTACAAAAGACCAGGGTCCTTCCTGTACAACATCCCCACAAGTCCGCCTTTTCCTGGTGACCTTGATTTATAGTTACATTCTCCAGGCCTTAATATTAGCATATATTAAGCCTCACTTATCCTTCTCCCCAATAGATAATATGTTGAATTAACACCCATGAAAGGCGGAAAAAGAAGTGTCCACGTGGTTTGTACAGCACGTTTTGTGTGTTTGTGTGGGTGAGCACCATCACTTATTAGCCCCCCTCCCCCTCCCTATTTGCAAACTCATTACCAGGGTATAAGACCTGCATGGATTTTATGGTGTTTTGGGAACTGACTGCTTAATCAGATTTATTGCACACTTAAGCTTAATTGATTGCCTTTATGGATTCAAATGACTAATTAAGGGCTAACAAGTCTACTTTCTGTTTTATCCTAGTGTTATAATGACTTACAGAGAATGAAAGTAGCACAACTGTCAATCAAAAAAAAAAAAAATGGGATAGCTGGGGGAAAAAAGCAGTAAAAGGTGTTGTGTGGCCAGTCCAAACAGAGACGACACATCTCAACCTTCAGGTGATCTTCACCAGATCAATACTATCATCAGTGCAACAAGACAAGCGGCCACAAATTTACTCAGCCAGCTATAACTACCCTTAGCCCCCCAAGTCTGGAGTCACACAAACACACTCTTTTGTCTGTATCGCACACACACACACACACACAATAAAACACACACCTTATCTAGTGAGCGTCTGCGGGTTGTATTGATTGCTTTGTATCGACTGTCAGAGAGGAGCGTCACCATGTGCACAATGGCTTGTTGACGTTCTTTTTAACTGCCTGGCTGGGATTGCATGCTGTCAGTGAGAGAAGCTATGCTACGTTGTAAAACTTACAAATTGCAGTTTCTTTATGGTTCGGAGTGATAGAAAAGGAACAAAAGGACTAGAATGGACTAGAATGTTGTTTACATTAATAATATTGAAATGGCTGCAAGGCGTATAGGGAATGACATCAGTGTAATCTGATTAGACGTTGGAAAAAGTGCTAGGATATTTACAGTCATACTTGCCAACCTTGAGACCTCCAAATTCGGGAGATTTGGGTGGGGGTTGAGGTAGGCGGGGTCGAATGGACGGTGCCGGGGGGCGGGGTTAAGAGGGGAGGAGTATATTTATAGCTAGAATTCACTGAAATTCAGGTATTTCTTATATATATGTATATATAAATTAAATAAATACTTGACTTTCAGTGAATTCTAACTATATATATATATATATATATATATATATATATATGTATATATATATATATATGTATATATATATATATATATATATATATATATATATATATATATATATATATATATATATATATATATATATATATATATATATATATATATATATATATATATATATATATATATATATATATATATATATTATATACAGTATATATACATATAAATAAAATAAATACTTGAATTTCAGTGTTCATTTATTTACATATATACACACATAACACTCCTCTCTACTCATTGTTGTATTTGAAAGTGCAATGCTTTGCAGCCAGTAGCACAGCCTTTGAAGGAGCGTAGGTATGGGCAGTGTAATATTCTGGGTTGGAGTCAATAACCAGGCGAGGTGACGAAGTTACGTCTCTTTACTTCATACAGGCTGGAAATCGGGAGAAATTCTGGAGAATGGTTGTCCCGGGAGATTTTCAGGAGAGGCACTGAAATTCGTGAGTCTCCCGGAAAATTCGGGAGGGTTGGCAAGTATGTTTACAGTATATCAGGTTTGTTACATTTCAATAAATGCGGTCAGGTTCATATCAATTATTGTAACCTTTTGTGCTCTAATCAATAATAGTAATACAGTGAGCATTAGTTAATACAAATCGCCAATTACAGGGCTGCATGTTTAGTCTATTCACTAAAAGCACAGGTGCTACCAAATGAAACAATTTAGTAGTAAGTAAGTACATTTTATTTATAAACCGCTTTTCACAGTTAAAATCAGAAAGCGCTGTACAAAACATAGGTGAAGTAAATCAACAATTCTATTGAAACAACAGGGACAACATCATGAAAAGGATACAAAGTGGATTAAAAATGATAGTTAAAAGGTGCATTAACTAAAAACCTTACTAAAAAGAGAAGTTTTCAAATGTTTCTTAAAAGTTTCAACACAGTCAAGATCACGGAGGGACTGGTGCAAATTGTTCCAGAGTCTGGGAGCTGTAGCCTGGAATGCCAGGTCTCCGCGGGTTTTTAGTAGTACAGAAAAAAAAAATAGGAGCAATAATTATGAAATGTCCTAAATAACAAAATGTTACTAATAACACGCAATGTACACAGTAACATACGTGCACTCAAACATATAAACACATGCCATCAGAAGGACTAATCAATGGCAAACAGATTCCTCAGATAGGTAAGCAATTTTTATTCAACATAATTAGTAATTGTAAAGAAAATGGACACTTTAAAAAATGTTCCGTTAAACCACTAATGTTAACATAACTTAGTCTTTGGTGTTCTTGTTATTTTTTGTCTCAAAAATGTAACTGAGAGCAAGTTGCAAACAGCTGAGCTCCTTTAAAAAGTATTAATTTATTTCTAGTTATTGTATTCTTATTTTTCTAAAAATGTTTTATTGAAATCCTTAGGAGATGGTATGATATGATATGGTTATAATAACAGATGTATTAATTTATGTTGAAAATGTATCTGAAATTAAACAAAACTACTAGCAAGCTACGAGCTAGATATATTTTAAAACACCAATTACAGAGCGGCTCACATCTCTCCGTAATGTTTAAAATACTTCCAAATCACTAATTATCACGTCCACGGCGACAAATAAATGAGGACTAGCTAAACATGCTTCACTTCACACCATAGGATATAATAGCTAACCGCTAACAGCAATCTAGCGCTCCTGAACGTAAACAAAAAGTGGGATCTACACAAATATCGATTGTAACACTACCAAGTACAAGAGCCGTATCTAGTCGATACTTCAATGATTGATATTTTTATTGTCACAATTTTTTTCCCATTTTGTTATTGTTTATAAACCCAGGAAATTTGTCCCTGGACACAGAAGGATTTTAATTATGACCAATGTATGAACCTGTTACTACTTAATATTAGATCGATACCCAAATTTGTAGTATCATACACAACTTATGTAAAGTATTCAAAACACAGAAAAATAAGTGCTTTTTACATTTTAACAGAAGTGTACATAGAACATGTTAAAACAGAAAGTAAGCAGATATTAACAGTAAATGAACAAGTAGATAAATAATTAATTTTCTACCACTTGTCCTTAATAAAGTTAACAAAATAATAGAATGATAAATGACACAATATGTTACTGCATACGTCAGCAGACTGAATTAGGAGCCTTTGTTTGCTTACTTGCTAATAAAAGACAAGTTGTCTTGTATGTTCACTATTTTATTTAAGGACTTAAGTGCAATAAGAAACATATGTTTAATGTACCCTAAGATTTTTGGTTAAAATAAAGCCAATAATGCAATTTTTTTGTGGTCCCCTTTATTTAGAAAAGTACCGAAAAGTACCGAAACAATTATATTAATAATCCATTCATCCATCTATTTTCGATCTCTTGTCCCTTATAATTTTGACAAAATATTGGAATGAATTGGAAATGACACAATATGTTACTGCCTTTGTAACCCGTTTGCTTACTTACTACTAAAAAAGAAGTCTTCTAGTATGTTCACTGTTATTTACTTCCAAAATTGTTTTTTGATCGCAATAACAAACATATGTTTAATGTATCATAAGAATTTTTTTAAAAATACAGCCAACATTGAAATGTTTTGTGGTCCCCTTTATTTAGAAAAGTATCGTTTTCAGAAAATACCTCCAGGCTTATCTTGAAGACAACAAAAAAAATGCAGTTTGATGAAGTCGCAGGTGGAAAGAATCGTTCAGCCTTTTTTGTACCGTTACCAAAATATTGGTATTGGGACAACCCTACTTCCATTTGGAGTCTACAGACAGATAAAGTTCGAACTATACGCTACTTTGTATTAGAAATGGCAACAGTGGAGAATTCATGTGCATGTACGAGCCAGTCTGCCCCACGACAAGAGGATAGTAAAAAAGAAGGAGCTTATTAATGGCGGACCCGTGCAAAGAACTTTGGGTAGATTTAAAACATATATGGATACTCTAGTAACATAATCGTTGCGAAAAATGTCAAAGGTTTTTGCAAATTCCGAACGGCTTATTTGGCGGAAGTATAGCCTCAGGCAAGGTTATTTTAAAAATATCTCCGCAATGCCTCCATGATTGATTTCAAATTTTCAGGACTTATGCAGATCCCAAATACACAACAGCAGGTACCAAATGGTAAAAAAAAGTTGGTTTTGCAAAATAGGTTCCCTTTCAAGACATTCCACAGACTGAAAGCACTAAGCGCATTGAACTTAGAGGGTATGTGCACTAAGACGAGAGGAGACACTCATCTGAAGTTTCTGCCCTTTATTTGATCAGACAAATAGCACATTTAGCAATTTTTACTTGTTAAAAATGAAAAGGAGTCATTCAGAAAATAAATTCCTAAAGGGTCGATTATGAGTATTTACGTGTATCTATAAAGCACTTAAAGAGGAACTACATTGGGGAAATGTTGCCCATCATTCACAATCCTTATGTAAGAGAAAAACATGTCTCTCTTTTCCGTGTGTTCCAAATAGTAAAAAAACAAAATTGCGAGTAAGAGGCGTACGTAGCTTAACTACATTTCCCAGTAGCTTGGCGGTAGCTTAGCTACTTTTTGAACGAGTATCTTTTCCTGTCGCTTAGTTATTTTTACACCCATGTAGCTTGTAGCTTACATCAAAGCTACTAAGTGCTAAATAAGATAAACAAACTACGAACATAACAAAACATTCACTTACTGTACAATGTCTGTGTGGAGGGAGATGTAGCCAGCGCTGCCTGCAGGAGCAAAAGTCACCGCCTCTGTCCATGGTGCTGAGGACAGAGCACCATCAGACGGGGGCGTGGCAGTGCTGACGGCGAGACACAGCCGGCAGGTGATTAGAATTCACAGATGGTACGTGTAAATCTAATCATCTGTTGTCTTTAACAGTAAGCGGCCGGGAGCAGGAGGGGGAGAGGATACGAACGTGACTGAAAAGTCACGTTCTGGGGGAGAAAGATTTTGGAAAAAAACCTATGTACATTAAAACCTTTGTTAAAAACTGCACGCTTGGCTCTTGTGCCGTGTCTTCAGTGGAACTGCTTGAAAGCGACTTCCACAGTCTGCTTTTACTGGGATGCCAACTGATGCAATGTTTATACATTTCCGCTTAGGTGAAGAATTCATCATAATCCCCACAAAAGGTTAAAAAAAAGGTATTTCTCGCCATCTTTGAGTCTAAGTTGGATGTCAAAGTTGACCACAACCTTCCACTATCCAGGTGAGAGGCATGATTTATAACCTAGAATTAACTTTCACCAACTCACTGGCTCAGTATGTCAATATAGCAGCATAAGCTAGTTACTTCTCTTGGGATCACGGCGCGGCTAGAAGTAGTTTGTCTGCATTAGCACTTATAATAACAACATCGTTAATACTTGGTAAGTATTCAGGTCACAACATGTAAATGGAGTATTGTTGGCAGTTGTTGAATGTTTTTAACAAGGTGTTATGGGCGCAATAGAGTATTCTCAACATCTGCATTATTAGCATCCTTGTACTTGAAGTATTTTACGAATTAGAATGCATACAAATAAAGAAAGACATGTGTTATTGTCTCACATAAGGATTCTGAAAGATAGACAAAATTCCCCCAAAAGTGCAGTCCCCATTTAAGTTATTTTTACTACTTTGGTGATCTCACAATGTTAAAATATTTAACCTTTTCCTCCCAGAACACTGTTATTGTAAATCAGGGGTGTCAAACGTACGGCCCGAGGGCCGGATCAGGCCCGCAAACCGGTTTTATCCGGCCCGCGGGATGAGTTTGCCAAGTATAAAAATTAACCTGACCTTTTTGAATGAAAGAAACAGCTGTTCTAAATGTGTCCACTGGATGTCGCAATAGCAATTATTTGTATCTTTGTAGATGATGCTACATATGTACATAATAAACCACATGATGTTAGTACATTAGTTGAGGAAAATGATCAAACTAAATAAATAACATACTGTAATTTGATTTTGATAAACATTTTTGGAAACACTTTAGAATGGGGAACATATTCACCTTTGATTAGTTGCTTATTAAAGTAACAAAGACTTAATTTAGAGTTATTTGGACACTAGGGAAACATATAAGGGTTAGGGTTAGGGTTACTAATGAGCAATAATTCTGAGGTTATTGAGAGAAGACTCTTATTTAATGACTTACTGGTTGTATAATAAGGCCATGCAGAATAAGGCATTAATAAGTACTTAATAATGACTAATTAAGTCCCAATATGTTACTAATTTGCATGTTAATAAGCAATTAATTAATGGTGAATATGTGTTCCCCATACTAAAATGTTACCAATTTTTTTTATCTTGATTGAAAATTAACACCAATGAGTTGATTGATGAACATTATCATATAATTTGTTCAGAAAATATAAATAACGACAAATAAAGTATATATACTATTAACCCAACAACATTATGATTTGTACAATTTCAGAGTGTGCTTGTTCTATTTTTAAACAAAGAAAACAATCTGAAGTTGTCTTTATTTTTAAGTTATCGTGCCGTGATTTTACCAGTCTGGCCCACTTGGGAGTAGATTTTTCTCCATGTGGCCCCCGATCTAAAATGAGTTTGACACCCGTGTTGTAAATGCTTTGCATGTATATACAGTGTCTATGCTTTCCATTGGAGGGAAAGGGCACAGTAGAGGCAACATAGAAAGGCCAATATCAGTCATAGCCCTGAATATCACTTTTCTCATCCTCTGGCACATTCATTACACACACACCTTCAGACAAGCATCCATCTTTTATGATTATTCCCCACCAGCTTTTTCCACAAAAACACGCGTCGAAACAAACCCACACTCGAAAACAAGCAAATCGATATCAAACTACCCGCCAGTGGCCTGAAGGCAACTGATTAAATCTCATGTAAATGTTGTGGCATAACCACGGGCAAGGTTTGATATTTAGAAGTCCATTAAGACAAGGTGGTGATGGGTTAATTCACTGTTTGTACCAGCAGCTCCACACAGGGTTTGGGGCGATGCAAAGAGATGGAGGAAGAAAGAGAGAGATGCATGATGGGGGAGATGGGGGAAAAAAACGATGGTAGACGAAGGTGTGTGTGTGTGTGTGTGTGTGTGGGTGTGTGTGTGTGTGTGTGTGTGTGGGTGTGTGTGTGTGTGTGTGCGTGTGTGTGTGTAAGGAGGTTTGTTGTGCGTGTTGCTGCTTAAATGCTATCAGCCGCCTCAGCTTGCACGTCACTTTGATTAATGCTGCTTTCCGCCAGCTGACCTGCAAGGTCACTGCAATAGTGGCGACTCGGCCTCTCCTATTCGCTGCTGCACCGGCGGGGTGGTGTGTTGGGGTGCGGGGGGGGGGGGGAACATCCAAACAGTATGCTCCCCTAGAGGCTATTTTTCCACTGTTTTTCCCCCCCTGTACATCTCTCATTTAAAGCCTTTCTCTCACTCTGCTTGTCCGTCTGCCTCTCCTTCATCTGCCCTTGCTCACTCCTGGCGTTCACATATTATCATCTCATCCTCATCCATCTTTTTCTCTCGCTGTCTGGTCGCCCCTCAAGCCCGCCGTCCACCCCTCTAATCTGAAATGCAATCAAAGGCAGCCATAATAATAATGAAAGAAAGTGTTTGAGGACGCTAGAAAGGGAGCATTAGGTTAGATCTGGAAGACCGCATCATTTTATACGGCCCGCGAAAGCCTGTAAATAATAATATGTGCAATAAAGTACTTTATCTTTCTACCTATATTCATTTGAACGGAAAGAAATACATGTACTGCATGCAGTTGCATATATTTTAAACTTGAATATTATCGAATAATGCAACACATTAGGGTTGTACAGTTTACCGATATTAGTATAGTACTGCGATACTAATGAATCATATTGAAATGTACCAGCCGCTGAAAATCCTCGCCTCCATGGCGACAATTAAAGTATGTTTCTTACAAGTATCATCCCTGCAAGACGAGGAATAGCTAAATATGCTTCACTACACACTACACGTCAAAATGTAAACAAACGTCATTGGTGGATCTACACCTAACATCCACTGTAATGATACCAAGAGCGTATCTAGTCAATACTACTATGATTACGTTGATATTTTTTGGCATCACAACATCTTCTTTCGTTTAAAAAAAAAATTATATTACGTTTATAAACTCAGGAAATATGTCCCTGGACACATGAGGACTTTGAATATGACCAATGTATGATCCTGTAACTACTTGGTAACGGATTGATACCCAAATTTGTGGTATCATCCAAAACTAATGTAAAGTATCAAACAACAGAAGAATAAGTGATTATTACATTTTAACAGAAGTGTCGATAGAACATGTTAAAAGAGAAAATAAGCAGATATTAACAGTAAATGAACAAGTAGATTAATAATTCATTTTCTACCACTTGTCCTTAATAATGTTGACAAAATAATAGAATGATAAATGACACAATATGTTACTGCATACATCAGCAGACTAAATTAGGAGCCTTTGTTTGCCTACTTACTCATAAAAGACAAGTTGTTTAGTATGTTCACTATTTTATTTAAGGACAAGCTTGCAATAAGAAACATATGTTTAATGTACCCTAAGATTTGTTGTTAAAATAAAGCCAAAAATGCAATTTTTTGTGGTCCCCTCTATTTAGAAAAGTACCTAAAAGTACCGAAAATTATCGAAATAATTTTGGTACCGGTACCAAAATATTGGTATCGGGACAACACTACAACAAATACAGTATCATACGTTCCAAACATTATTTTGTTAAAACAAAAACAATATTTATGATTTCAAAGCAAGTTTTTCATCAAACTGTGCACTGCATAGATGACAAAAGATTTAACAGTAAAAAATTGGCAGCCGAGTCGCTAAAATTTTCGCGTGAATTTCAGTTTACAATAATACTGTTGGGTTCGGGTCACATTGTAGCAACGGTCGTGTTCGCAGGATGCGAAAGGACCGACAAGAAGCAGTATGCATGTAAGCGGCAACACAGGTTTATAACGGGGTGTGATTAGTGGCGGCAGCAGGTGGGGATACCATTCAATATACAGAAACTGATGTGTATTATCAGCGCACCTAGCAACCAGACTATAAACAAGAGAAATAGCGCTTTAACGGAAATAGACTTTAAACATAGGAGAACTATATATAAAAAAAAAAAACATGACCCAAATACCCTGTTAAAACAACAATCGTAGACCTTACGGTAACATTCTGGGGACTTTTCTGACACGTTTTTTAATGTAAAATCTAGAGATTATTTTACAGTGTACGTAAAATAATATATACAATGATCAAATGCTATGCAAATTATTTTACATTTACGGTGCATCAAGAAAGTATTCACAGTGCTTCACTTTTTCCACATTTTGTAATGCTACAGCCTTGTTGCAATATGGAATAAATTATTTTTTTCTCAAAATTATACCATGACATTGTGATTTTAAAAAAAAAAAGCTAATTTATTAAAAATAATATTCACATACTTTGTTGATTCACCTTTGGCAACAATTACAGCCTCAAGTCATTTTGAATACAACGCCACAACCTTGACACACCTATCTTTGGGCAGTTTTGCCCATTCCTTTTGGCAGCACCTACCAACTCCATCAGATTGGATGGGAAGCGATGGTTTTCATCCAGGATGCATCAACAAAGTATTGAGCAAAGGCTATGAACCCTTATGTACATGGGATTTTTAATTTTTAATACATTTGCAATAAAAAAAACAACCTTTTTACATTGTCACTATGGAGTATTGTGTGTAGAATTTTGAGGACAAGAATGGATTTATTCTACTTTGGAATGAGGCTGTAACATAACAAAATGTTCAGGGCTGTGAATACTTTCCGGATGCACTGTATATTATTTACTGTTACAAGTGGCCCTCTGAGGATAGGATAGACTTATTATCCTGTAATAAAAACTCATTTAACACCTGTGTTAGCCAATAGTGAAGATTTTGATAAACACGTCCTCTCTTCCATGTGTTCACAGACTCGTGAATGGAGTTGTCACGGAGCAACAGACTCTTGGCACAATGGCTCGCTTCCTCCGAACACCGCTCGTTTGGTCAGACGCACTTTCCTGGCGCACGCCTGCTGGAGGAAACGAGGGCAGCATCAAGGGAGAAGTGATTGTTTTATGAATGGGAACTATTAATAGAGTCTGGCCGAAGATAGTTTCCTGGCTGCAAATTCTGTATTTTTACGTGCTGCACTAAAAAAGAAGTCGTAAGGTTTAGTGATCAGCATGTCTGAAGACATAAAGCTTTGCAGAAAGCAGGTGACACACAACATTGTCACACCAAGTCATGCCTGTCAGACGTCTTCATCGATTTAGAACAGGGGTATCAAACGTACGGCCCGAGGGCCGGATCAGGCCCGCGAACAGGTTTTATTCGGCCCGCGGGATGAGATTGCCAAGTATGAAAATTAACCTGAAATTTTTGAATGAAAGAAACAGCTGTTCTAAATGTGTCCACTGGATGTCGCAATAGCAATTTTTTGTATATTTGTAGATGATGCTACATATGTACAAAATAAACCACATGATGTTGGTACATCAGTCGAGGAAAATGATCAAACTACATAAATAACATACTGTAATTTGATTTTGATAAACATTTTTGGTAACAGTTTAGTATGGGGAACATATTCACCATTAATTAGTTGCTTATTAAAGTAACAAAGACTTAATTTTGAGTTTTTTGGACACTAGGGGAACATATACGGGTTAGGGTTACTAATGAGCAATAACGATACGATATCATCATTGTCAAATTTTAACCACATACAATATTTTAAGTTTTACCAATTTTATTTTGTTACACACAGTCAAACTGGTTTTTAAATGCTTGGATAACTCTGCTCCCCAATTGCTCTGCAAGGCAATTACAAGACTGCAAAGTGGTACCAGATCTACCACCCGAGCAATGTCAAAAGGCAACTGTTGCGTTCCATTCCGTCGAACACCTTTTGCCCAGACTGCCTTTTCAATAAAAGGACCACAACTATGGAACTCTTTACCGGACACTTTGAAAAGTATACCTGCACTTGTCACTTTCAAAAAAGAATGAAAATTATGGCTAGTTGAGCAACAATCGTGTTCCCATGTTTAGTTTTTACTAATTTTTACTAATTGGTTTTTATCTAGTCTGCCCTTTGTCTGTGTTATTATTATTATTGGCTTTTATCTAGTTTGCACTTTATCTGTATTATTACTATTATTGACTCATCTTCGCCTTTTTCTATTTTTTATTTTTCTATTTTAATGATGTTGGATCTGTGTTGTTGTTGGGGACAAGTGTTGTAAATTAGCTTTGGCTACAAACACTATGATGCATACATTGGATAACTGTTTCAGATGTCTATGTTTTTGTATCTGTCCCTATTTCAAATAAACCTTTATATATATATATATATATATATAATTCGGAGGTTATTGAGAGAAGACTCTTAGTTAATGGCTTACTTGTTGTATAATAAGGCCATGCAGAATAAGGCATTAGTAAGTACTTAATAATGACTAATTAAGAGCCAATATGTTACTAATTTGCATTTTAATAAGCAACTAATTAATGGTGAATATGTGTTCCCCATACTAAAGTGTTACCATATTTTTTTTATCTTGATAGGTTGAAAATTAACACTAATGAGTTGACTGATGAACATTATCATATAATTTGTTCAGAAAATATAAATAACGACAAATAAAGATAGAATACCATTAACCGCAACATGTAAGTGTAAAAAACCCCAACAAGATTACAATTTCAGAATGTGCTTGTTCTATTTTTAAACAAAGAAAACAATCTGAAGTCGTCTTTATTTTTAAGTTATCGTGCCGTGATTTTACCAGTCCGGCCCACCTGGGAGTAGATTTCTCTCCATGTGGCCCCCGATCTAAAATGAGTTTGACACCCCTGATTTAGAAACTGAAAAGTTCAGTAATGTTCCTCATATTTTCACTGTTACTGTATATTAATCGAGCCCATTATGATACAGTACCTTCTGTCTGTGTGTGTAAACACTAGTTATTTAAAGTCATGCAAAGAAACCATATTTTGTCAGTGCTATTTTCTATTGTATGTCCTACCAAAGTGAGACGCCGTGTGCATTTGTGCAAAGAGCTCAGTGGTATAATCACAACCTGGAGAGTAAGCCCTGCTGTGCACAGCCTATTTGTCTCACACTCTGTACCGACTATACCCCCCACTTTTATTTCCTTTTTCCCACTGTCTGTGTTCCCTTTTTGCAGCCATGCCTGACACACACACACACACACACACACACACACACACACACACACACACACACACACACACACACGCACACACACACACACACACACACACACACACACACACACACACACACACACACACACACACACACACACACACACACACACACACACACACACACACTGCATCATGAATCTTTCATGTAGGGAGGCTGTATAATCCCTTAGGCGTGCTCCCCCAACACATACACATACACACACACACACGCCTCCATCACCTTGCACCATGGCTGCAGAGGGAAGGAGGAGAGGGTGGCAGTTGAGAGAAGAGAGGAGGGAGGGAGCAGTAAAAGACAAATTGATGGTGTGAAGTAGGACCCCATTAGAATTACTTCCCTTCTTTTGGCTACTGAGGAAAGGAGGAGGAGAAAACAATGCAGGGGATTGCTGTGTTCCTCCTGGTCGTGTGGGTCTGCAATGAAGAGTCAATGGCTTCTTTTTCTTTTACTATCGACCATAATGGTCTGATGGGAAAACCACTAAACACCCGGTGCCTCCCAAGCAAATTTAGCCTTTAAACTCCCTCAACTCATGTGTTTATTCATGAAAGCCACAAAGATAGCCTTACTTTTATTGAGCTTTACGGTTAAGGAGCAAATTTACTATCGTTTACAGAGGAGATTCCACACTCTAACACAATCTGTTAATTTGTTTCCCCCAAACACAGTGAATATGTAATTAGCGATCATTAATCCAGACGTACATCCCATTGTATTTCACACATCACTGGCATCTGCGAATGAATCAAAGGCCACCAAATCTGATTTTTTTGCCCTCAAGTGACGCAGATCGGGGTTTTTTTTGCCAGTCTAAACGCTCCAAAGTGCTTCAAATCTGATCTTCTGGCATCAGATTCAGGCCACATCAGGAGGTAGTCCTGAATCCGATTGGAATCTGATATTTTCAAATGTGACTTCAGTTTAAACGCAATGCGACCTGAATGCGACGCAAATGGGACTTTTTTGTCAGCTTTGAGTGAGCTACGTCCCTCGTGTACGCGGGGAAAGACGTAGTCGCCAATGGAATATTTCATCACAACATCCGGTTTCAGTGAGCAAAGTCTATTTAAGACGACGGAATTTTCGGTGCATCACGTGTCAATAGCGCGCAAATAATAGGCTACATGTAATATACGAATACATATTTTGATTCGGGAGAAATAATGATTGTTGAAAGACCGGAATTGATGCAACGCATTTGCTTACGTTTGAGTTGAAAAATAAAGCTCACGTAGAGCCACGCTGATGTCCATGTCTCCTCTACTTAACAACCATCAGAAGATTAGAACCCTCCCAAATATATTACACTGTACAAATCCATTCATACATTATATTACTTCCATTTACTTTCACATAAAAACCAAACTTGCCAACTTTGAGACCTCCGAATTCGGGAGAGGGGGGGGTGTTTGGTGGTAGCGGGGGTGTTGTAGCCCGAAAGAGTTAGGGCTACAAGGGGTTCTGGGTATTTGTTCTGTTGTGTTTATGTTGTGTTACGGTGCGGATGCTCTCCCGAAATGTGTTTGTCATTCTTGTTTGGTGTGGGTTCACAGTGTGGCGCATATTTGTAACAGTGTTAAAGTTGTTTATACGGGCACCCTCAGTAACACCTGTATGGCTGTTGATCAAGTATGTCTTGCAGTCACTTACGTGTCTGCAGAAGCCGCATACGACATGTGACTCGGCTGGCACGCTCTTTGTATGGAGTAAAAGCGGACGCAACGACAGGTTGTAGAGGACGCTAAAGGCAGTGCCATCACGGCACGCCCTCAATACTGTTGTCCGGGTGAAAATCGGGAGAAATTCGGGAGAATGGTTGCCCCGGGAGATTTTCGGGAAGGGCACTGAAATTCGGGAGTCCCCCGGAAAAATCGGGAGGGTTGGCAAGTATGATAGAAACACACAAATTTTTAAGGCAAATTTTATTTGATTTTGTAGTAGTAGCAACTTCCTCCCGGTCAACTTCCTTTGTTTTCACTTCATCAAAGTGTGCATGCAAGTGACGTCAAGGCCACATATGGGCCTGTTACACTGGAGTCTGATAAAAATCACATTTTACTTGCAGTGTAAACAGTCATTTGGAAAAAAATCTGATTTGGTCCACTCTGGCCTGCAGTGAAAACATAGTCTATATGTAATTGCACATTGATGAAATATTATACAACATTTTTCTCATGTAGTATGCATGTTTCGCACTGCAAAAGATCCAATGTACAATTTACAAGGTTCTATTTAGTTTTTGCTGCTAAAACTGAAAGTGCTCCGAAAAGGTGTGCCACTTGATTTTCGACATCTTCACATGAAACTATAACCTAAAAAATCATACATGTGAAACATGAAAATATAGTGTTATTTAGTGTAACAAGTGTGAAATACTTTTTCAATTCGGAATTACGCTGCCGTATTTTTTTTAATTCACATGCTCAGATGCAGGGGGTGCATGAATGAATAATGATCATTATTTACAAAGCCATACTTTTTGGAAAAAAAGGCCGGGAATTTGAACAAATTGTGTTTGACCATGGAATCTTGCAAGGCTATCTTGGTCCCTTCTGTGAATAAACACATGAGTTGAGGTAGATGATGGTCACACCAGATACTGACCCCCCCAGACCTCAATAAAGCAAAGCTGCACATGTCAGAGTGGCTTTTTACTGTTGGCAGCTTTTGTAAAAGCACACCTGTGCAGTAATCTTGATATGCCACACCTGTGAGGTGGGATGGATTATCTTGGCAAAGAAGAAATGCTCACTAACACAGATTTAGACAGATTTGTGAACAATATTTGAGAGGAATAGGTCTTTAGTGTATATAGTAAAAGTTTTAGATCTTTGAGATCAATTCATTGAAAAATGCATAAACAAAAAGTGTCGCGTTTATATTTTTGTTCAGTATATATCAACAAGGAAAAAGCCTGTTGCACCAGTGGACTACGGGTGAGTCAAAAGCTCTTCAAAAACAATAATTCAAAACACATGCAAATGCAGGAAACATGACACAAACAATGAACCAAGAGGCCTCCTGATTGGCAATCGAGTATAGGTGAGGACATCAGCACTCTAAACAGAGGTAAAGTTACCACCTGGCATGCCCAAACAGGAAGTGGACAACAATAACAAGATTGCTGGACAGGAAATAGAACCAAAATACAGAAAACAAATTGAGTCCCAAAGCCAGAACATAAGAGATTTCTTTCACCACAACATATTCCATTTTCTGTTCTATGGTGGTAATCATATTTTTACCTTTTATAAAAACCTGCTTTGCCACAGAAATGGGAGCATACACTGCAAAAACTGAAATCTAAGAAAGATTGAATATCTCAAATAAGGGTGATATTTGCTTATTTTCTGTCTGATAAGATAATTCTTCTCACTAAGCAGATTTTATGTTAGAGTGTTTTACTTGTTTTAAGTGTTTTGGTCCTAAATTATCTCAGTAAGATATTACAGCTTGTAGCTGAGATTTTATGACCTATATTGCGTAAAACATGCTTGAAACTAGAATATCAAGTGTTGCAAAGCTGTGTCATCAACACTCACAAGTATAAAACTGCTTTTTCAAAGTAATAATTTCTTATTTCGAGCATGAAATAAAAAATCAGGACTTTGACACAATTGTGTCTCATAATTAAAACAGATGACAGCCAAATGGACTTTGCTGTTTTATTTTCAATGTAACAATAGAAAAAATGTACTCTTATAGTAGTACAGTTGGCACAGTACAGTGAACTGACCGTTAATATTTAAACATTTGACATTTCCAACAATTGTGAACAGAAATAGTTCATGCACATTCAGATAAATTCTTCAAAATTACAATAATAAAAAAAACCCCCGAGAGTAACAAGCGGTTGCCTTGTTGCCTTTCCATTAAGAAAAATAAACTAGTTTTTAGTATAAGATTGCTGTTTTCAAGAAATGTAATGCCGAGCGCATACATTTATGTCAAGATAATGGCACTAGCATTTACTTAATTTAAGAATATTTTTCAACATACTGAGAAAAAAGGTCTCATATTTGTTTTTTCTATCAAGAAAAGTGCACTTGTTATTAGTGAGAATATACCTCTTTTAAGGTATTTTGGGGTTCATTGAGGTTAGCTAATTTTACTTGTTTTGGAAAGTCTTGACAAGCCAAATTTTCTTGTTCTATTGGCAGATAATTTTGCTTAGTTCAAGTAAAATATATATTTTTTCCCCTTGTTTTTGAACACTGACTTTTTGCAGTGTATTGAGTTTATTGAGATTATCAGCCTTTTGAGTTGTTTTCCTTTTAAATTAATTAGAAGTCTATCTATGATGGCTATAATGAGGTTTTATTAGGATGTTGCTCCTTAGATCTAAACACACAGCTAAAAGAGGCTTGGGGATAAGATGAGCCATATGTAATTAGTGCAGCTTTAATTTGAACAAATCCTTCATAATTATTCAAGCAATTCTATTGTTCTAACTTAAATGTATTCTTTTGATCAACTAATTCCTCACCACAGCTGCCTAACCTTGCAACGTTATACTTTTAACGTGGCTGAAAAACAAGAGTGAGTTTTGTGATTGTCAAACAGTGAAGGACTCGCACAACTGTTGTTGCTCCTTAACAAGCTGCGCCCAAGTCGACACAACAGCACACAAACCTTCTCACCAGTCACACGGCTTATTATGCCACCCACCATTGCACCCCGGGCCCCTGATTTACTACGACACTGATTAACAAAGCTGTCCAGGGAGAAAAACGCAAGCGTGTGTGTGTGTCTGTGTGTGTGTATAAACAGACATATGCTAAGTGTGTGACTGTATTTGTGTAAGAGTCGGGAATCACTCTCGATTGAGGAGCGTTGGTTCTTAACCCTGAACATAGTCAACAGTCAATCCATTAGGTACACACCATAGCCATAACATTTTCTCTCTACAAAGACAATTCTCCCTTTTGATAGCCTCATTAACAACATGCACCTTTTGTACAGTAAGCCCATTTTAATATTTACATTGAATATGTAGGTCAGGGGTGTCCAAAGTGCGGCCCGGGGGCCATTTGTGGCCCGCAGGTCATTTTTTAACGGCCCCACGGCACATTTTAAAAATACGAATGAAAAAAATAAAAAACATGATAAGTGGTATAAAAGAGCAAACAGGTGAAATGTAACAAGAAAATGTCGCAATGTTTACTCTAATAACACAAAGCTGCCATGCAGGCTGTTTCTTTCTTTAAAAAATAATAATGAATCAAAATCAAAGTCATTATGAATTATTGACCTATTCAAGGCTCCAATTATGTCACATCTGAGATATTTTTGGGGAAAATATTGCATATTTTGTGTTTGCCTTATAAAAAACTGAGCTGTTTTTTTTATAAAGAAGGGCCTAAAACGAACAAACGAAAAACATAAACAACAATAAAACGTATAATTGACGGATAGATCTGAAGTTGATCTCGAGATTATTGTGTTAAAAGTAAACAGTAAAAAAAAAATATATATAATTTATTTTTTAACACTATAATTATTTGGATCCCCAATAATTTTAGTGTGATTTGTTTTTAAATGTCTTTGCTCAAAAAATAATAATGAATTAAAATCAATGTTGTTATGAGTTATTGACCTTTTTAAGGCTCCAATTATTATATAATCTCAAATATTCCACTTAAAAATTGTATTGTGTGAAAATATTGCATATTTTGTATTTTTTCCATAAAAAAACAGGGTTTTCTTTGACAACAAGAGCATACAACATATATCTTTAAAACCGTTATATTGACAGATAGACCTAATGTTGATCTAGAGATTTAAAACTTGAATAATAATAAAAAATAATAATACTGAATAATGACACATTTTTAATATTTTTTTGACCAAAACCCTTTGGGGTCCCCGGGATCAAGCCTGAGTGGAGGCCTAAATGTATATTTTTTATACACATATTGTATTGGTTTTTAAAATAAAAAATATCAAGATGGCCCCCGCTTGCTTTGATTTTTCAGAATGCGGCCCTCGGTGGAAAAAGTTTGGACACCCCTGATGTAGGTGATAAAGCCACAATAAACCTTCCAAAGCCATGTGATAACACTGCCAACAGTTTGAAATTCATAATGATACCAATTTTTTGGGGGAAATGTCACTGAACATAGACGGACATGAGAGGGAAACATGCCAGAGGCCATCGAATGTGAGCATTTACCCACTCAAGTCAGTTACGATGACGAACCGCATTCAGGTCGAGACCCCGATGAAGACGACAAGCATGTTAAACCTGGTCTGCGGTTGTGAGGCCGGTTGGATGTAGCGCCAAATTTTCTGAAACGCCTTTGGAGACGGCTTATGGAAGACAAATTAACATTCAATTCACGGGCAACAGCTCTGGTGGACATTCCGGCAGTCAGCATGCCAACTGCATGCGTCCTCAAAACGTACGACATCTGTGGCATTGTGCTGTGTGATAAAGCTGCACATTTCAGAGTGGCCTTTTATTGTGGGCAGCCTAAGGCTCACCTGTGCAATAATCAGCATCTTGATATGCCATACCTGTGAGATGGGATGCATTAAATTGGCAAAAAAGAAATGCTCACTAACACAGATTTAGACAGATTTGTGAACAATATTTGAGAGAAATAGATATTTTGTAAATGTAGTAAAAGATTTAGATCTAAGCGTTCAACTCGTCAAAAATGTGAGCAAAAACAAAAATGTTGCATATGTATTTTTTTCAAATGCACTTCTGTTTGTTATAGTCAACTTTGTCCAATTGTTGTCCCTACAACATTGTCCAAACATTCTGCGCCTTCTAATGCTTCTGGCACAGAACCCAAGTCCTGGAGGAAAAGCTATTCGCTCATTTTCTCTCTACAAAGATAATTCTCCCTTTTGATAGCCTCATTAACAACATGCACCACGTTTTGTACAGTAAGCCCATTTTAATATTTACATTGAATATGTAGGTGATAAAGCCACAATAAGCCTTCCAACGCCATGTGATGACACTGCCAACAAGTTGAAATTGATAATGATACCAATTTTTGGGGGGGAAATGTCACTGAACATAGACGGACATTAAAGGGAAATCTGAAGACTGACCTTTAAAATACCACTTTTAAATGCTTTTTTAAAACATTTTTCGCTATCTTTATTTTGCCAATTTAACCTTTACAGTGCCATCTTTTTTTCTTTTTTGTGTGTGTATTGTGTATACTCCTATCGTGTACGATGCTGTATGTATACGGTCAGTGTGTTCCCTTGATTTCCGCAAGAGTTAGGTTTAAGTGTTGGATAATAATATAATATTACATTATATATAAGTGGGCTAGTAGGTCAATTTCCGCGAAGGAGGAAAACTATTTATTTATGCTTATCGGTAATCAAAATATTAGATACACCTGCACTATCTAATAGGATCTATTTAAAGTTTTGGAAAATATAAATGGCCTAATTTTGATTAAATTAATGTCATAATCTATATATATCAGTAATTCTCTAAGCCTGGAAGATGTATAACTAATGGTACATGGGCTCCATCTAATGGTACCGCCAAATATTTGGTTTGTTATTTAAATACAGAGCTTTATTGTCCTATATTCAAACACAGTGTTACTGTTCAAACTGTGTGTAAAGCTTGACTAATGTTACAGTGGCCAAAAATATAAAAATATTAATTATATACAACATCTGCCTTGTTTTTAATGAATACTTAGGCCTACTACGCTACTGTATAATATTGTTGGTCATTAGAGACTAGACTTCCTTTTATTGTCATTCAAATTTGAACTTTACAGTACAGATAAGAACAAAATTTTGTTGCATTAGCTCGTTGTAGTGCAGGATAAAAGAGCAATGCGGTGCATATATGAATAAATAGATTACTGTACAGATAAATATATTGCACTTTTGCATATGCATCCACGTTTATGGATGTATGTTATATTTGCTTTTATATTCCAGCGAGTTAATCCGTTTTGGGGGGAATAGAGGGGATTATTAAAATGCGTTCAAGAGTCTTATGGCCTGAGGGAAGAAGCTGTTACAGAACCTGGAGGTTCTGCTACGGAGGCTGCGGAACCTCTTTCTAGAGTCCAGCAGTGAAAACAGTCCTTGGTGGGGGTGGGAGAAGTCTCTGCAGATTTTCTGAGCCCTGGTCAGGCAGCGGCTTTTTGCGATTTCCTGGATAAGATGATGAAGAGTCCTGATGATATTTTCCGCCGTCCTCACCACTCTCTGCAGAGACTTCCAGTCTAAGGCACTGTAGGCTCCAGTCCAGACAGAGATGCTGTTGGTCAGCAGGCTCTCTATAGTGCCTCTGTAGAATGTGGTGAGAATGGGGCGAGGGAGCTGTGCTCTTTTCATCCGACGCAAAAAGTGCATGCACTGCTGAGCTCTTTTTACAAGAGTTCTGGTGTCTGGGACCAGGTCATATTGTCAGTTATCTGCACCCCCAGGAACTTGGTGCTGCTTACGATCTCCATTGCTGTGCCGTTGATGAAGAGTGGAGTGTGGCTGGACTGATGCCTCCTGAAGTCATTGATGATCTCCTTGGTCTTGTCGACGTTCAGGACCAGGTTGTTGGTTCTGCACCAGTCAACCAGATGTTTCACCAACATTATGGTGCTACTTAAAGAGCTATGTTTTTTCTGAGGTGGTACTTGGTGAAAAATGTTTAGATTTATATTATTCCTGTGGTTTTAGTTTGGGTGGTGCTGAATTACATTGCATCATAAGAGCTGTGTCTAATATTTGGATTCTAATCTCAGATTGTCTATGCTCCAATGAGATGGTTGCACTGCATGCAAAGAATATACGAGTGTGTAGTACTTGGGCAATTCCCTAATGTGTATCTTATCCAAGCCAAGGGTGAGTTTGAATGTACCCTGAGTGTATTTTGCAGGGGCCAATAGGTCGATGGTTTCCCTCCTTCCAGTGCCTTGCCCTCACTCCACTTACTGCTCTCTCTCTCTCTCGGCTACATTTCATCATGCACTCTGTGTCTGAGCGCCACCTACCAAATACAATTAAGGTGAGTTATGACCGCTACAGAGAAGGAGCAGGAGTGGTGGGGTGGGTTAAGCTTGTGCGTGTGTGTGTGTGTGTGTGTGTAGGTGAATATGTGTGTTAATGATGCGTACATGAGGGGAGTGACAATGCATCACTTGGGCATAGCAAGTACAAGCAGCAAAGGAAGGTAGCAAGCACACAAGCACATGGAGTCAGAGCAGACACGCTCCCTTCCTTGGTGGAACGGAGTGGAGGGGACAGGGGAAGGCGCTGGGCGGGAGATTAAAGGGGGGCTGTGGGTGGTGGAGGGTACAGTCCCAATTTCACGCCTCTGTTCATTTCTGCCTCTTCCAGCTGCACGCTCTTTCTCTGCACCCCCCAACTGATCTTTATGCCCTACACACACACACACACACACACACACACACACACACACACACACACACACACACATACACACACACACACACACACACACACACACACACACACACACACACACACACACACACACACACACACACACACACACACGCACGCACACAAACAATCCAACAACCTCACACCTCCACATGAATCGTCCCCTCCCTTCCTGTATTCGGCTGATATCTGCCAGTGTAGGGGGAAAAAGGATCTGTCTTCAAATAACAAGCTCGAGAACATTATAAACCAAGCTGGAGTTGCCATGGTTGTAAGAAAAAAAAAAGAGAAAAACCAAGAGGAAACATAAAGGAACTGTTCGAGAGAGAAAAAAAAAAACTCCTATCTTTTCTCTTAGCGAAATTGAGGGTTAAAACATCTGTGTCCACATTAAAATGCATCCGCAAGCCAAAGCAACAGTCAATCAGATGTCGGAAGAAAATTATTTCAGAAAAAGACGTATCAATAATAGTATGTATGTATGCGTATATATATATATACACACACGCACGTTAGGTCAGAAAAAACAGAGGCTATATCATCCCTACAAGCCTGTTTCGCCAAACAGCTAAATTTTTGTTTCATCTGACATCACACGGACACAGATAAGACCTTCTGGAGGAAAGTTATGCGGTTAGATGAAACAAAAATGTTGCTGTTTGTCCACAATACCCAGCAATATGTTTGGAGGAGAAAAGGTGAGGCCTTTAATCCCAGGAACACCATACCTACCGTCAAGCATGGTGGTGGTAGTATTATGCTCTTGGCCTGTTTTTCTGCCAATGGAACTGGTGCTTTAAATGGGACAATGAAAAAGGAGGGTTACCTCCAAATTCTTCAGGACAACCTAAAATCATCAGCTTAGAGGTTGAGTCTTGGGCGCAGTTGGGTGTTCCAACAGGACAATGACCCCAAACTCACGTCAAACGTAGTAAAGGAATGGCTAAATCAGGCTAGAATTAAGGTTTTAGAATGGCCTTCTCAAAGACCTGACTCAAACATGTGGACAATGCTGAAGAAACAAGTCCATGTCAGAAAACCAACAAATTTAGCTTAACTGCACCAATTTTGTCAAGAGGAGTGGGCAAAATTTCAACCAGAAGCTTGTGGATGGCTACCAAAAGTACCTTATTGCATTGAAACTTGCCAAGGGACATGTAACCAAATATTAACCTTGCTTTATGCATGAATGTTTTTTGTGACCAACAAGTATGTGTTCCAATCACTCTATCACAAAAAAATCAGAGTTGTAGAAATTATTGGAAACTCAAAACAGCCACAACATTATGTTCTTTACAAGTGTAAAGAACTGATCGCAACTGTATATATAATAGGGCTGTCAAAGTTACCGCGATAATAACGCGTTAACTATAAATTTCAATAACGGCAGTAATTTTTTTAACGGCTGATTAACACAAACTCTTCCTTTTTGACACTCGGGCCATGCAGTAGCAGGGGAACTTGGCTGTAGGTCACTTGTTACTGATGAGCCACAAGCAAGCAGAAAATGGACAAAAGAAAGTCTACCTTATGGAAATATCAGGTTCAAAGCCATGGCAAGTCGGTCTACCGACAAGAAAGGACTATTTTTCGCCGTGAGAAGAGGCGACGTCCCTACAGCAAACGCCTGCTGTGTGCATTGAAAGAGGTGGGTGGTGCTTTATTTCCGTGTTCAGATTACAGTTAAGGTGCAGTAATAACATAACATTTAGATTGTTACTGCGACTGATTTAGTAAGTAAGATGACATAAAAGCTCAATAGAAATGAAAAACGGCTGGCAGGATGTCAAAAGGAGACTTTTTTTCATTGCAAACAGTCGATCCGACATCAAAACATGTCAAGACACATTCTCGAAACAATCACACACTTTTCCAGCTTCAAAAGTGGCTAAACTATAAATTGTGGTAGTCGGTAACAGTTTCATTTTTAGATCAAGCAGAGTTAAATTATTTTTGTAATCACTCAATACTGAGGTAAAAACTTATGTGACCACCCTGTAAACACCTGCATTATTTTGTATTTGCACACATGTAGTGTCTAACAATCGAAACAAAAACATGGGTGTACAATCCTGGTTAATACTACTATGCTAATGTTTTGGAACTTATTTTGCACTGAACAGCAAGTCACTATGTGCACATTTATATACTATGTAAAAAGACAGTAAGTAGTTAATATAATATAATATAATATAATATAATATACCGTAGTTTAGTGGTTCTCAAATCTAAACCTTATTTGTTTTTGTTTTTTTTACAAAGTACCACCATAAAAAACATTTGGCTCTCCAAGTACCACCATAATGACCAACATTAAAATACAGTAGCGTAGTGAGGCTAAGTATTCATTAAAAACGAGGCAGAGGTTTATTTAATATTTTTGACCACTGTAACATTAGACACAATTTGAACAGTAACACTGTGTTTAAATATATGATAATATAAAACGCTGTACTTGAATCAAAGGATTGTTTGGCGTTCCAGTAGATGGAGCCTGCGTACCACCAAAAAATAACTGATATGATTTATGATAATTTATGGAACAATTTTTCATAGAAAAAAACCCCATTGGGTAACAAATTATATATGTCGAGAAAAGCGGTCGACCTGCAATGTTTGACAACATCTTCATACAAGGAAGTAAAGAGGCCATGAGATGGGGAAACAAGGAAAAAACCGACCCCTTTATTTACCTTTGCAAAGTAACATTTGTTTAAAGTGTGTGATGAAGTGTGTGTGTGTGTGTAGTGTTCTTAACGACCCCATCACTACTGAAGCGAGTTTCCTAATTAAACATTAATTATACAACAATGGCAGCCACAATTAGAATGAGATGACGCCAGGCTGACATATTGCCACCTGGGCTAATGTCAACAGAGCGTTATTACCGTGACCCCCCGCTGTGGCGATGGCGATCTTAGCAGGTAGAAACATCAGCTGCCGCATAGTGGAGCCCAGTTACATACACGACTAAACAATACGCCTGCCTTTCTGCTGGTAGACAGCAGCAGACGGCACACAAGCGGCGGTCCTTTCCCCTTTGTGCTATCTGATAAAGGTTTGCACAAGCAGACTTCCTGCGAGGAATTTTGTTCATGTAGTCGCCGTGTGTTTTCTAGTCGTGCTGCAGCAAAGACGGTGGCTACGTGACTGCTGCCCTGCAGTCGCATTTGCATGTGTGTACTAACAAAAACAGATACAGAAAGACACACAAAACATGTAAGGGAAAAAGAAAAGGAACAAAGAGGTGCAAATGTTCAGGGGTGTCCTGATCTATCTATATCTGCTTGCATCTAAAATGTCCGATATAAGCTCAGAAACAGGCAGACCTGGATCGTGTTCACTTGTGCAAAGCTGACAGTTAACCGCTTAATACCATACCATAGCACACGGTTGGTCTAGCAGCTACGCAACAGCTAAGCACACAAAAGCGCACAAGCTAATCGTAGGTAATTAAGTGTCCTTAGTTGAGCAATATTGCAGTCTAAAACCGCACATTTTTCATTATAAATAAGTATCAAACAAATGTAGCTGTGTATTCCTTACACATACAAAGTCTCCAAGGCACAGGCGTGTTAGAAAATATCCAGTAACAAACAAACACGTTAAAAAACAAGCCCAAATAAGCAACACTACATTCAAAGACAAGGCAAATAAAGAACCAAATGCTCAAAAACAAGCCCACAATAAGCAACCATATGTTTAAAAACAAGCCCTAAAAAGCAACCACAAGTTCAAAAACAAGCCTAAATAAGCAAACATGTTTAAAAACAAGTCCAAATGAGAAACTACACATTCAAAAACAAGCCCAAATAAGCAACCATATTTAAAAACAATCCCAAATAAGCAACCATATGTTTAAAAACAAGCCCTAAAAAGCAACCACAAGTTCAAAAACAAGCCAGCAAATGTGTTTAAAAACAAGTCCAAATAAGAAACTACACATTTAAAAACAATCCCAAATAAGCAGCCACACATTAAAAAACAAGTCCAAATAGGCAACTACACTTTTAAAAACAAGCCTAAACAAGCAACCACACGTTAAAAAACAAGCCAAAATAGGCAATCACACGTTTAAAGACAAGCCCAAATGGGCAACTACTGGTTTAAAAATAAGCCCCAAATAAGCAACTACAAGTCCAAAAACAAGCCCAGATAAGCAACTACACATTAAAAAAACAAGCCCAATTAAGCAACTATGCGTTCAAAAACAAGCCAAATAAGCAACCACATGTTAAAAAACAAGCCCAAATAAGCAGCCACACAGTCAAACACAAGCCCAATTAAACAACTACAAATTCAAAAACAAGCTCAAATAGGAAACTATATGTTTAAAATTAAGCCCCCGAAAAAGCAACTACAAGTTCTACACATTCAAAAACAAGCCCAAATAAGCAACTACACATTCAAAAGCAAGCCCGATAAGCCCAAATAAGCAAACAGATGTTCAAACCAGCTCAGTGGCCTTGTGGTTACAGTGTCCGCCCTGAGACTGGGAGGTTGTGAGTTCAAACCCCGGCTGAGTCATACCAAAGACTACAAAACATAGACCCATTACCCTCCTGCTTGGCACTCAGCATCAAGGGTTGGAATTGGGGGTTAAATCACCAAAATGATTCCCGAGCGCGGCACACGCTGCTGCTCACTGCTCCCCTCACCTCCCAGGGGGTGAACAATGGAATGGGTCAAATGCAGAGGACATATTACACCACACCTAGTGTGTGTGTGACAATCATTGGCAATTTAACTTTAAAAACAAACCAAAATAAGCAACCACACAAACACAAAGCCCCCCTAAAAAACGCAACTCACAATTCACAAACTTTCTAAGTGACTGTAGAAAAAAAGTTGCTTATAATACGCAGACTTGGCAACACTGCTGCTGCAGCAGCTAGGAACTTGGGAGATAACCCAAAGCAACAGTACATTTTGTCTTGTAGAAAGAACAACATGACAAAGCTTTAAAGCTAAACTTGCCTTTCATTATACTTTTTCTTTGCCCATTTCTGCTCTCTATACCTTCCGGTGACTCAACATCAGCTGTAAACAGTATGGACTGAGGGTAAGACAGAAAAGACAACAACAAAAAAAAAAGTGACGTCGAAAGAAACTTCCGTTAACTCGTTATCTTGTTTACTATGATGTCCCGTTTACATTGGAACTGTTAAAATGATTTTTATTATTATTTATTATTTAATGATGACAATTATTCCAGAGTTGAATGGCATTATGCAATTTGACCTGGGTTTTAAAGTAAAGGACATTTTATTTTTCATCATTTCCAAAAGATAATCAACCTATTTGCTCCATTTCCTTCATCCCCAAGTTAGATGAACTTTCACAAAGAAAGAACACATTAGGAAGGGTAAAATGGCAAATTATGAATAATTCGGCCATTAGCAAGAAATCCGAGATTATTGACCGCTATGTGTCTGGAGAACAATCTCAGTTAAATTAATAACGTGCAATTAATCATAGGTTCCCTAAGAAATGATGGGGCGTAACACACTGCCTCATAATCTGCTGTCCGTACGTCTGTAGAAAGAGGAGAGCGATGGATGGAAGCAGGCTGGAAAAGAGCTAGAATCTAGAATTTGAGCAGCTGCCATCACAAGTTTGATGACTAACTACAAACAAACTGAGCAGTTCTCTTCTAAAGAAAGTTACTGGTTTTACAAAAGAGAACTACCACCAAAAACACACATTCAAAAACTAACGTTCTAGAGACATACGAGTACAGTTAGTTTACAAGTTTAATTGGTTCTGTGACGGAGCTTGTAATTAAAAATACATGCATCTCCAATCAATGTTCTTGATTAAAATGAATTAAAATACATTTTATCAGTGCTTGGCCCCCCCAAAAACAGCACAATTTTAGTGTGTGTAACATGCCTTTTTCAAACGTAAATAAAAAAAAGTATAGCATTAACCTTGGAAAGCAGACTTCTACGGTATCTCTGCAAGCTCCATCACGTCAAACACACCAACAACATCTTTTCCATATTTTCATGGATAAATGCACGCCGGTTAAAATCTCTGCAGGCTGCTACACGTCAAACACACCAACATCTTCTCCATATTTTCATGGATAAATGTGCTCCGGTTAAAATAAATTACTTTGACGTCTTAGGCTGGCATTATCATTAGGAATAGGTACTGAATCCAGTCCTTTTTTTTTTTTTAGCACCAGCCAAATCCAGCCGGTCCTACCAGGTACCGATTCACGTACATACAATTGTGCATTGTTACGGTATCCGGGGTGAGAGTAACAGCACATCTATTTGTTGACTCATCCGGATCTTTGCACACTCCAAAAGCACTGAGAGCGGACTCAGTCAAACTACCTCGTGGTAATTTTGAAATTTCTATTGCTAACAAATCAACTGGCTCAAAAATTGCTTCAACTTAAGTAAGACTCCACTTTTCCAAAAATGATGTAGCTTGATGCTAATATACATTGGCTTTGTTATTGGCATGCTGCTGATTAGCATTAGCAATTTTACATGGTAGCCTCCAAATGTGTTAATGAAAACTACAACTATGATGCACGTTACAATCAAATAACTGATGCGTAAAAAGTACAATTCTAAAGTATTAACACTTTTTAGGGTGCAACAAAAAACAACAAAAAACACACTATAAACTATACTTTACTGCTATCTAGCGTCTTGGACTTACAACTGTATTTTCCACTTAATGTCATACTTGCAAATGAGATAATGAAATAAATAAAATAAAACAATATATAAGAACTAAACAGAAATCATAATCATAATCAATAAAAATTATATTTTATTATTAAAAAAAACATACTGTATATGTATTACCACAGACAAAAGTACCAACAATTGGTACCATTGAGTAGGTTCAAATTTGAAAGTTACCCATCTCTATACTTTACTGACAAAACTGAGTAGAATTCTTATAAAGGCAGTTTTTAATGCAAATCGTGTGTTGGACCCTGATGAGCTTTGTGCTTTTGTCCAGAACTTGTTCACTCTGTTACATCACCTCGAGGCATTTTGAGCCCACCGAGCTGCTTTAATCCATTAACGCTCAAACTGAAAATTACCCTCAAATGTTAAAATCCTATAAAAATGACTTCCCCAGAGTCATTTCAAAAAATACTTTTGAAAAAAGCTACTTGGGCATTCAAAGAGAAACCTGCTTATTGTCATCCAGGTTTGAAGCACTCACTGGCTGAGAAAATTGCAGCGTTTTGGAGAGACTTACCCAGGCTGTGCCTCCTAATGAAGTTTAGCTGATGGATTTCACTTTGATCAGAATGTAACAACATAGAACTGCAGACTGCTGAGAAGCCCTTGCCACATACACATCTACTGTGTATAACCTATACATGCTTTTGTGCAACCAATAGAGGTAAACTGTATTGATTGGTTGACTATATTTGGAGGCAGGGGCTTCCTACATTGTAAATGTAAGATTGTGTGGCCGATGATGAGCAATATAAACAATATGAAGACACTACCGTCTCTAAACAGGTTAGGGACCCATTAATCTAACCAAAGTAATTTAAATCCATTCGAATATATGTTTTGTATTCATCAAAACAATGGATAGAAGAAATATCTGCAATTTTGGCATTAACAAGTTTATGGACCTACTAAGATCCAAATAAGTGGTAAATAGCATGTGCAAACAACAAACGTGTGTATTATTAGTGGGTGTGTTGGGGGATATCTACTAAGACTGCGTGTACAATTGATAACAAGTACAAAAGTGGTGCAAACCGCCCTACTTAAAAGAGGATGTTGCGTGTACTATGGGCTGTCACCATGGAAACACTCATTTACTGCATCTATGTGCTCCAAACTGTGGTGATTTGTTATGTGGAGTACAACTAGGGCTGAGCGATATACAGGTTTTACGAGTTATACCAGTATATTTTAAAAAGATATATGTATTTAAGACAATACCGGCATACCGATATATGATATCATTTAATGCTGACTTTGATAGTTATCCCCGCGCTTCATTGAATTTCGACATTGGGCAGAAATAATATCGCATCAACACATGCTGTGGGCCTTTGCAATGCTTTGTTTTAATTTTTATATATAAGACTCTTCAAACCAGGGGTCCCCAAACTACGGCCCGCGGGCCGGATCCGGACACACTGCCAGTCCGTCATCACGGTAAATACCAAGGTTCAGGTTGAGGCTAGCGAGCTGGGAGAGGAGGAAACTCCCAACAAGTTTGCACGTTTCTGCTCCGTCAAAACTCCCCATAGTGACGTCGAATGTTGAATTGTTCTTTTTTTGCCATGGTGTACCGTTGCGGATGAGTATGGAGTTCTTTGCGTGGATGATGATGTTTCTTTCGTTGCCTGTGATTGAGTCGTAGTCCGAGGCAAAGTCTAGTGCTTTGGTCAGTAGGTCTTGCGTGATGGAAGGGTAAAATTCTTCGACATCGAAGGAGATAAAGTTGTGCTGTTGTTTGTCTTGGATGTTGCTAAACCAAGACAAACAACACCACAACTTGATAAAGGAGATAAAGTTGTGCTGTTGTTTGTCTTGGATGTTGCTAAACCAAAAAAAAGAACAATTCAACATTCGACGTCACTATGGGGAGTTTTGACGGAGCAGAAACGTGCAAACTTGTTGGGAGTTTCCTCCTCTCCCAGCTCGCTAGCCTCAACCTGAACCTTGGTATTTACCGTGATGACGGACTGGCAGTGTGTCGCGCCTCGCCAAGGAGCAGCGAGAATACCAAAACGCGTATATGCCAAATCTTCAAAGAGAACGGCCTACGGATCACGATTGAAGCCAACAAGCAAACCGTCAACTTCCTCGACGTCACTTTCAACCTGAGAAATAACAGCTACCAACCATTCACGAAACCCAACACACCACTCCAATACGTGCACCATGACAGCAACCACTCACCCACCACCACAAAAAGAATACCTACCGGAATTAATAAAAGACTATCGATGCTGTCATCTAGCAAAGCTGAATTCGACAAAGCAACCCCCCCGTACCAAAAAGCACTTGATGGAAGCGGATACAACTTCACCCTCACCTACGAACCCACGCCAGGAAACCAACCAAAAAGGAGCAGAAAACGAAACAACATTATCTGGTACAACCCCCCATACAGCAAAAACGTCTCAACTAATATTGGCCACAAATTCCTCACCCTGATCGACAAACACTTCCCCAAAGGCAACACCCTAAGAAAAGTATTCAACAAGAACAACATTAAATTGAGCTACAGCTGCATGAACAACATGCGACAAATCATTTCAAACCACAATAAAGCAATTGAAAAGGAGCCGCCCACCACCAGGCAGAACGACTCCAAAACCGACAAAGGCTGTAACTACCGCAAGAAACCTGATTGCCCTCTCAACGGGGGGTGCTTACAACCATCAGTCGTTTACCAAGCAAAGGTAACACGCAAGGACATTAACACATCCGACACATATGTAGGATTAACTGAGGGAGAATTCAAAACCAGATGGAACAATCACAAGGCTTCTTTCAGCTGCAAAAGCCTGCGGAACACTACAGAACTCAGCAAACACATTTGGAATCTCAAAGACAATAATGTTGAATATTCAATAACATGGCAAATTCTTGCATCCAGCACACCTTACAACAGTGGTAATAAAAGATGCAACCTATGCTTAAAAGAGAAACTGTTTATCATATACCGTCCAGACTTGTCATCCCTCAACAAGCGCAGCGAAATTGTATCAGCATGCCGTCACAGAAGGAAACACCTCCTAGGTAACACATGAGCCAATCACCACGCTCCCACGCCTGCCTGTACCCACCCACTCTGTGCCCTATATAAACCATGGTATGTGAATGCTTCCATTAAAATCTCCTGAGGATTGAGGAAACCCCTCATGAAACAGGCCTGTAGAGATGAAATAGTCTTGTGATTTTTTTTCCCCACACATACATATTACGCTCTACCACGGTATCGAGCACTATTTTTTTTGGATAATCTAATTAAGATATATATATATATATATATATATATATATATATATATATATATATATATATATATATATATATATATATATATATATATATATATATATATATATATATATATATATATATATGTATGTACAGCCCGGCCCCCGGCCAAATTATTTTAACCCAATGTGGCCCCCGAGTCAAAAAGTTTGGGGACCCCTGCTTTAAACAGTCGGATTCGGTCCATACCAGATCGAAGTCCGCTGCGAGGCATCGTAGCTGAGGAAGGGTCTGTCGCGCGGTAAGGGTCTGGCTCGCATCCGGAGTTGGTACCGCCACATTCGTCTTTGCGCACAGCTTACTTGCCCACTCCGTAGCTTCGGCGGCTGGAGGGGGCGGGCGGCGGCTTCTTCTCTTTATTAACCAGAGGTAACACAATCGGAGAAAAGATTCAACAGAACAGCCGTCAGAGTCGACAAACTGCTGCTGATAACTGCTAAAGCTAACAACGATATACTGTAGATATACTGTATATATATATATATATATATATATATATATATATATATATATATATATATATATATATATATATATATATATATATATATATATATATATATATATATATATATATATAGTCGAGGTTTCTGTGGTTTATCCGTTATACAGTGCTCAATACCGGAGGAGAGCGGAATATACGTTAGGTCAGGAAAAAATACAGAGGCTATTTCTTCCCTACAAGCCTGTTTCGCAGGTTTCCCTTATCTAAAATCCCCTGACTAGGGGAAACCTGCAAAACAAGCTTAACACTTGCTTGTAGGAATGATATAGCCTCTGTATTTTTTTGTGACCTAACGTGTATATATATATATATATATATATATATATATATATATATATATATATATATATATATATATATATATATATATATATATATATATATATATATATATACGTATATATATATATATATATATATATGTATATATATACGTATATATATATATATATATGTATATATATATATATATATATATATATATATATATATATATATATATATATATATATATATATATATATATATATATACATATATATATATATATATATATATATACATATATATATATATATATATATATATATATATATATATATATATATATATATATATATATATATATATATATATATATACACAATATATAAGTATTGTTTGTTTGATTGCTGGTTGTGTTGGGTTTGATCGCTTGTTGGATATAACTTTTGGGCTGGTTGTGTGGGGTTTGATCGCTAGTTGGGTATGATATATGTTAATAATATCTATAATATAGGATATATTTGAATGATATACAGTATATCCTATGAAAAAAACGAACACCATTAAAAAAACCCACTAGCAGATACTAAAACGAATCAAATTAATTCCTATTGGTGTCTGTTGGCTCCAATCATTACCTTAAGTCATCAGGCAGCTATATAAAAAAAATAATTGCTAAGTAGACAATATGACTCATATTTGTATTTATGACAGTTCAAGCAAGTTGACACGCACACATATGGAGTATTCTCTCTCCATCGTCTGTCATGGCAGCACAATCTCCTCCATTCTTACATTCGTTTTTGCATAGCTGTGCCAGTTTGCATGTACCTTCCAAATGTGTAGAACTGTTTTAGTCTTGATAAATCACATTGCGAGTGCTAAATGACCGTATTTGTATCTCGTCGTCCTAGCATTGTGGCGTTCTGATAATCAGTGTATTTTCTCCATATACATTAAGACAAACACTTTCGCTGGCTCTTGTTCTCATTTAATAGACACAATCTTTAGCGCACAAGCTTATTAGATCAGCTTTGAATGCGCTAGCAAGTTTGCACATGTTTTGGTACATGCAAACGTTTAGCAGATCAGGCCCCATACAGTACTGTAGTACAAAAAATGCTGAAATGTGAGGGGAGTACTGACTTTCAAACATCTCTCTCTCTCTTTAAGGATACCATGTTCTAATTTCGGAGAGATTCTACGAAATCCTGGATATTGGAGTGATATGTACTGTAGGATCTAGTCAAGTAGCACAGAAAGGATAAGGAAACCTAATCTGATATAAAATAGAAACGTAATCCATCGCTGTGTAACAGGAAAAGAAAAAAGGGGGACAAAGACCATGAGGGAGAAATTGCACCAGAGAGCTGGAGGGGGGAGGCGAGGGCGGGCGAAGGAAAAGCCACGGAAAAATTCACTTCCACACTTGGCTGATCTAGGAAATCCTGCAATCTTGCAGCAGCCAAAGAGCAAAAGCAGATGAGCCATGTCTCTTTTCATCTCATACTCCCTATCCATCTTCTACTCTCCCTTATTCTCCTCACAAGTTCTTCATCTTCCAGTCTCACCTCTTTGTTCTCTACCAACCTTTTTCTTTTTTGTCTTTTTGCCACTATGCTAACCCTGATGTTCGACCCTTCTTGACATGTGCTCTTGCCCCACTATACCAATTCCACACAGCAAGGTAGGCTAGACTTGACAGATGACCAGTATTCTGCATTGGGATGCACGCAGTGGACCGGAAAGAAGAACATGAATTCGATTGAATCCATTGAGCCCCAACACAGGAGCTGAGTCAAAAATTCTACCTTTAAAAATATAATAAAGGCCAGTTTTGAATGAGACTGTCACAGAGTTATTATTAAACAATATGCTTATTATGGGTTGGGTTTTAATCACTGGTTTGGTTAGCTTCGGTATGAAAGCTGATTAGGTTGGTTTTGATCACTGGTTGGGTTGGTATAAAGGTCGGTCTGGTTTAATCACATTTTGGAGTTGGGGGTGCATTTGATTAAGTTATGATTGATGATTGGGTCTGGGTTAGATTTGATCATTGATTAGGTTAAGTTTAGTCACCGGTTTGGTTAGGTTATGGATGTTTGCTGGTTGGGTTGGTAGGTGAAATCATTGGTTAAATTGGGGTTGACTTAATTGTTTTTTTGATTGCTGGTTGGGTGGGCTCGAAATCGATAGTTTGGTTGGGTTTGATCACTTTTAGCATTTGGTCTGATTGCTTTTGTCCTGATCTGCATGGCGGTTTTTGGGGTTTTGTGATGTTTTTCTTACGTTAAGTGCTTCGTCCTGTTTAGCGCTCATATTTTTGTTCCATTTCCTGATTTAGTTTTGTCTTTAAGTGACTTCACCACTGTTTCTGAGTGCTGTTCTCCACACCTGCTCTAGATTAATGATCAGAGGACTGAGACACTAGTTTGTTGACTAATGTTCATGGTGTATCTTTTGATATTTGCCTATCCGGTCCATGATTAAAGGACCTTTCTTATCTGCATCCTGGAGTCTTGCCAACAACCGCCAGAAGGTTTAATGACAGTTAGTCGGACTTTTAGTCCGGTCAAGCCAGTATGATTACTGGTTTGACTGCTTTCTAGGTTAAGCATGATCAATGTTTGGGTTTTGTCGGTAATTGGGTTTAGTTTAATCACTGTTTGGAATTTGGTTTGTCTGGGATTAGATGTGAAGTTAGGTACAGGTATTATTGCTGATTGGGACAAATCGTTAACTTGGTTGAGTTCCAGTCACTAGTTGGGTTCGGTGTGATGATTAGTTAGGCTCAGTTTAATCACTGGTTTGTTTAGGTTATGTATGCTTGCTGTTTAGGTTGGTGGGGGAAATATTTGGTTAAATTGGGTATGAGTTCTGGTTCGTTGGGTGTGATCGCTGTTTAGGTAGATTCTAAATCAATGTTTTGTTTGAACACTGGTAGCATTGGGTTTGATTGTTAGACAGATTTTAAGTCAGATTAAACAACTGTTTGGGTTGGCATAGGTATGGTTACTGATTTGACTGCTTGCTGGTTTTGGCTTGATCAATGGTTGGTTTTGATTGGTAGTTTGGTGTGATTTGATTGCTGGTTTTGTTGGGTTTGATTGCTAGTTGAGTATGGTTTGACCGCTAGTTTAGTATGGTTTGGTTGCTGGTTGTGTTGGGTTTGATCACTAGTTGTGTATGTTTGATCGCTGAATGTGTTGGATTTGATTGCAAGTTGAGTATGGTGTGATCGCTGGTTGTGTTGGGCTTAATTGCTAGTTGGGTTTTTATTGCAAGTTTTTATTGTTAGTTATATTTAGTTTAGTCACAGGTTGTGTTCCAATGGTTAAGTTTGATTGTTGGTTGAGTTAGGTTTGGTTTAAACTGCTAGTTTATTTGTTTGGGTTGGGTGTGATCACTAGTTGGGTTTGGTTACGTTTGATTGCTGGTTGGGTTGAATTGATTACTGTTTAATAGCTGGTTGGTTTATAATGCATATTACTGCAGTTCTATCTATCTACTGCAGTGTTTTACAACCTTTTTTGAGGCAAGGCACATTTTTTTCATTCAAAAATACGGAGGGACACCACCAGCAGAAAACGTTAAAAAATGAAACTCCACCAGGTCCTCGTGCCTTATTTTGAGTTTGTTGGTGTTTTCCTGTGTGTAGTGCTGTAGTTTTTGTCTTGTGCTGTTATTTTGGTGTTTTCCTGTAGCAGTTTCATGTCTTCCTTTGAGCGCTATTTCCCGCACCTGCTTTGTGTTAGCAAGCAAGGCTATTTAAGTTGTTGCTATCCTTCTTTGTGTGGACGTTGTTGCTTGCCATGTCATGTACGGATGTGCTTTGTGGACGCCGTCTCTGCTCCACACCTTGCAGTCGTCCAGCATTCTGCTTCAGTTGTAGCGAGTTCAGTTTTACTGTCGTTTTACATAGCCATCCCTATGCTTCATTGCCTTTTCCTTTCCCTTTTGTTCGTTTTTGGTTTAAGCATTACACACTGTGGCCGTCCCCACTGCCGTGCGGGTTCTCAGGACCATTTCAGGGAAGACATTCTCATGAGACGGGTTAGACTTCTTAATTTTTACAGCAACAGAGTCTTTGGGTGCTTTCCAGCAGCTGCTTCTTACGTGAGCGCCCGGTTGGTTTCCCTCCGTCCGCCGTCTGCTTTTCAGCAGCACGTCACCTTCGGTTGCCGTCTACTTTTCAGCAGCACGGCTCCGTCGTGCCCGTGGTAGCCGAGGATGGTTTCCTCCCGTCTGCGTCTGCTTTTCAGCAGCACGTCGCCTTTGGCGTGGTCTTTTAGCAGCTGCCTTTTCTCCGTCTCAATCAATCAATCAATCAATCAATGTTTATTTATATAGCCCTAAATCACAAGTGTCTCAAAGGGCTGTACAAGCCACAACGACATCCTCGGTACAGAGCCCACATACGGGCAAGGAAAAACTCACCCCAGTGGGACGTCGGTGAATGACTATGAGAAACCTTGGAGAGGACCGCATATGTGGGTAACCCCCCCCCCCCCCCCCCCTCTAGGGGAGACCGAAAGCAATGGATGTCGAGTGGGTCTGACATAACATTGTGAAAGTCCAGTCCACAGTGGATCCAACACATCAGCGGGAGTCCAGTCCACAGCGGGGCCAACAGGAAACCATCCCGAGCGGAGACGGGTCAGCAGCGCAGAGATGTCCCCAACCGATGCACAGGCTAGTGGTCCACCCGGGGTCCCGACTCTGGACAGCCAGCACTTCATCCATGGCCACCGGACCTATGCAACTCCCCCTCGCAAGGGACAGGGGAGAAGAGGAGAGAAGAAAAGAAACGGCAGATCAACTGGTCTAAAAAAGGGGGGTCTATTTAAAGGCTAGATTATACAAATGAGTTTTAAGATGGGACTTAAATGCTTCTACTGAGGTAGCATCTCTAACTGTTATCGGGAGGGCATTCCAGAGTACTGGAGCCCGAATAGAAAACGCTCTATAGCCCGCAGACTTTTTTTTGGCTCTGGGAATCACTAATAAGCCGGAGTTCTTTGAACGCAGATTTCTTGTCGGGACATATGGTACAATACAATCGGCGAGATAGGCTGGAGCTAAACCGTGTAGTATTTTATACGTAAGTAGTAAAACCTTAAAGTCGCATCTTAAGTGCACAGGAAGCCAGTGCAAGTGAGCCAGTATAGGCGTAATATGATCAAACTTTCTTGTTTTTGTCAAAAGCCTTGCAGCCGCATTTTGTACCAACTGTAATCTTTTAATGCTAGACATAGGGAGACCCGAAAATAATACGTTACAGTAATCGAGACGAGACGTAACGAACGCATGGATAATGATCTCAGCGTCGCTAGTGGACAAGATGGAACGAATTTTAGCGATATTACGGAGATGAAAGAAGGCCGTTTTAGTAACACTCTTAATGTGTGACTCAAACGAGAGAGTTGGGTCGAAGATAATACCCAGATTCTTTACCGAGTCGCCTTGTGTAATTGTTTGGTTGTCAAATGTTAAGGTGGTATTATTAAATAGATGTTGGTGTCTAGCAGGACCGATAATCAGCATTTCCGTTTTCTTAGCGTTGAGTTGCAAAAAGTTAGCGGACATCCATTGTTTAATTTCATTAAGACACGCCTCCAGCTGACTACAATCCGGCGTGTTGGTCAGCTTTAGGGGCATGTAGAGTTGAGTGTCATCAGCATAACAGTGAAAGCTAACACCGTACTTGCGTATGATGTCACCCAGCGGCAGCATGTAAATACTAAAGAGTGCAGGGCCAAGAACCGAACCCTGGGGAACTCCGCACGTTAGCTTGACATAGTCCGAGGTCACATTGTTATGGGAGACACACTGCATCCTGTCAGTAAGATAAGAGTTAAACCAAGACAAGGCTAAGTCTGACATACCAATACGTGTTTTGATACGCTCCAATAAAATATTATGATCGACGGTATCGAAAGCGGCGCTAAGATCAAGAAGCAGCAACATAGATGACGCATCAGAATCCATCGTTAGCAATAGATCATTAGTCATTTTTGCGAGGGCTGTCTCCGTAGAGTGATTTGCCCTGAAACCGGATTGAAAAGGTTCACAGAGATTGTTAGTCACTAAGTGTTCATTTAGCTGCTGTGCAACAATTTTTTCGAGAATTTTGGAAATAAACGGAAGGTGGGAGACCGGTCGGTAGTTTACCATGAGGTCAGGATCGAGGTTAGGTCTTTTGAGCAGAGGATGAATAACTGCTTTTTTGAATGCTAGGGGAACAGTGATAAAGTGATAAGTTTATAATATTTAACACACTCTCGTCGCTCTCGGCCGCGCCTTTTAACTGCCGCGAGGGGATCAGCTGATCGTGACCAGGTGCGCGATCCCCGCACCTGGTCACAATTGCGGCGTCGCTCTCGGCGTGCACAGTCTCGCCGCTTGCTCGCCGCCATCTTGGAGGGGGCGCCATCGGTCCGCCGGCCCCGCCTCCCCACACACACCTTTTTAACCTGCACGCTGTGGTCTACATAGTGGGATCACAACAAACCATCCTCGTCTCACCAGACACATTCCGACTTCTACAAAGCAATTAACTACCACGCGACCTCTCCCCCGGTCCCGGACGGCCGAGGACGCGCCATACACAGGATTTAGAGGCGCCTTTACACAAACATTTTCGTTATTCTCGTTCTCTTTGTCTTCAAAAAAGCCCGCCAAAAGGAAACCCAACCCATCCCCCAGCAACCCTACCTGGCCTCCTCCTCCCTCTCCCTCCCCTCCCCCTTTCTCTCCCTCCCCCTTCACCTGGAGGACGATCAATATGCCTCTCTCTCCTTGCTCTTCAACTGCAACAGCAATAATAACCAACAATTTTTCTGGTCAGTACCACAACACAGCGGACTCTGATGCTCTTTTTGGTTCCAGTGGACTACACATCATCCACCTTAATGTGAACAGCCTCTCTGGAGCCAAACTCGACCAAATCAGAGAAATGTTCCTCAACACGAAGGTAAAAATCTTGTGTTTCTCTGAAACCAAATTTGATCAAAGTATTTCTGATTCAGAGATAGAAATACAAAACTTTTCGGTTATCAGAAAGGATAGGAATAAACACGGTGGGGGCGTTTGTATGTATATTCACCAAGATATTAAATACATAACTCGCACTGATCTTAACCACAATAACCTGGAATCTGTGTGGGCGGAAATCAAATTTAAAAATGCTAAGCCGGTACTAATAGGGACTGTTTATAGACCCCCTAATCAGAGTGATTTCTATGGGGCTTTGGAAGAATGCTTGGCGGGGACAGACAACATGGAGAAAATTATAACTGGGGATCTGAACACAGATATTCAACGCAAAGATGCGCCTGTCTTCAGATCCTTCAGCAAGTTTTGTAATCTCCACGGTCTTTCCCAGCTAATAGCGCTACCCACAAGGGTGTGTGATTCCACCCAATCAACCATAGATCTCATTCTCACTTCAGACCGGCCTAAAATAAAAAATAGTGGGGTCATGATCTGTGGTCTTAGCGACCACTATCTAACCTTCTGCACCCGTAAAATAGCTAAACCTAAAGCCAATGGCCACATAACAGCCCAATCCAGATCACTCAAAAAATACTCCAATGACAATTTCAATTTAAAATTAGATGAGTGGGACTGGTCCCCTGTGCTCGCGAGCAACCTGGTCGATGTCGCTTGGGATCGCTTCAAAACAGCGTTCCTAAAGATACTAAATGACATGGCTCCCGTGAAAACAGTCAGGATCAAAGCCCGCTCGGAACCATGGATGAATCCGGACCTATTAGCTGCCATAAAAGACAGAGACAGGAAATACTCTGAATACCAAAAATGTAAAACAGAAGTAGATAAACAACCCAATAATATCAACCTCAAATTACTCCTTTCAACTCTCAAAAAGCAATGCAATAAATTAAGAAATAAGTCAACCAACCTGACTAAATCCTTTAAAAAAAATTACATTAACGACAAAATAGAGGAAAACACGAATAAGCCACGTGAGCTCTGGAAAATTCTCAACAACCAGCTTCCTGGTTGCAGCCAGAAACTTAAAACAAGACTCACCAACATCAGCATCAAGGAGGGTGACTCCCTCATTACAGACAAAATGGAGGTAGCTAGCAGACTTAACGCCTTTTTCACCAGCATAGCTGCAACTCTTGTCAACAAGCTGTCCCACCACTCTGGTCGCTTTGGTGTAGAACACATTAAAGCCTTCTACAGAAAGCTAGGAGTATCCAACAATGATTTCAAATTAGAAATGGTCACAGCTGATGAGGTGTTTAAAAAATTGAGCGCGCTCCACCCTAACAAGGCCACCGGTCTTGATAATATTCCCTCCAGATTCCTCAGGGACTCTGCCTCCATCATTGCCCCGATCATCACGCACATAATAAACCTATCAATTACACAAGGCCAAGTACCAAAAGATTTTAAGATAGCAAGAGTAACTCCCCTCTTTAAAAAAGGAAGCAAATTGGAACCTGGCAACTACCGACCTGTTTCTATTCTCAGCTCCATTTCGAAAGTAATGGAGAAAATAGTTTATGAACAGGTCGATAGTTACCTTGCCACTAATAAACTCATGTACAAATTCCAATCCGGCTTCAGAACTAACCACTCCACTGACACATGCCTTCTCTATCTGACCGACCACATCAAACATGAGGTGGACGCGGGCAAATACTGCGGCATGGTCATGCTGGACCTTCAGAAGGCCTTTGACACCGTTAACCACGCTATACTGTTGGATAAGCTCAGAGCAATCGGATTTAACAAAACCTCTTGGAGCTGGATGCAGTCTTACTTGGAGGGGAGGGAGCAGGTGGTAGAGGTGAACGGCACCGTGTCCCCCCCCCCTCTCGGTGAACTGTGGAGTCCCCCAAGGCAGTATATTGGGACCTTTACTGTTCCTAATATACATAAACGACATGTCATCGGCATGTGACTGTGAATTGTTTTTGTTTGCGGATGACTCTGCCCTGCTGGTATCCGGCAAGGACAAGTCACAGGTGGAGAAAATCCTCAGTGCTGAGCTCTGTAGAATTTGCACCTGGCTCGCTGACAACAAGCTATCCATCCACTTGGGTAAAACAGAATCCATCCTGTTTGGGTCCCACATCAAACTTAAGAGAGTCAATCACTTCACCATAAAAGTAGGTGACAGTGTCACCACCAGGAAAGATGAGGTCACCTACCTAGGTTCCATTCTAGAGGCTAACCTTTCCTGTGATAAAATGGCAACCAAGGTAATCAAAAAGGTTAACCAACGAACGAGATTTCTCTACAGAATTTCCTCTCTGGTCAACAAAAGCACCTTGAGGATTCTGGCGGGAACTCTCGTTCAACCCTTTTTCGATTACGCATGCACCTCCTGGTACCCTAGCACCTCCAAAACCCTCAAATCTAAACTCCAAACATCTCAGAACAAGCTAGTCAGGTTACTTCTAGACCTCCACCCCAGATCCCACCTCACTCCTACCCACTTCTCTAAAGTGGGCTGGCTCAAGGTGGAGGACAGAGTTAAACAACTTGCACTGAGCCTAGTCTATAAAATCCGCTACACCTCCCTGATACCGAAGTACATGTCAAACTACTTCCTTAACGTAAATGACCGCCATAACCACAACACCAGGGGGTGCTCCACTAACCACGTTAAACCCAGATTCCGAACTAACAAAGGTCTTAACTCATTCTCTTTCTATGCCACATCAATGTGGAATGCGCTCCCAACAGGTATAAAAGAAAGGGCATCTCTATCCTCCTTCAAAACCGCTATAAAAGTTCACCTCCAGGCAGCTACAACCCTAAACTAACACCCTCCCCGGATTGCTAATAATCAAATGTAAACAATCAAATGCAGATTCTTTTTCTTATGCCTTCTGATCTCTCTCTCTCTCTCTCTCTCTCTCTCTCTCTCTCTCTCTCTCTCTCTCTCTCTCTCTCTCTCTCTCTCTATGTCCACTACTTGATGTCCATACCCCCCCCCCACCCCACCCCCCCTCCACACTCCTGATTGTAAATAATGTAAATAATTCAATGTGATTATCTTGTGTGATGACTGTATTATGATGATAGTATATATGATAGTATATATCTGTATCATGAATCAATTTAAGTGGACCCCGACTTAAACAAGTTGAAAAACTTATTCGGGTGTTACCATTTGGTGGTCAATTGTACGGAATATGTACTTCACTGTGCAACCTACTAATAAAAGTCTCAATCAATCAATCAAAACCTGCTGCCACCTACTGACATGGAGTATTACGTGGTTACCCTGCCGAGCTCTACACAGCACAGACACTAAGAAATGGACCATTATTTGCAGATTATAATTTATGATTTTTTTGGACCAATTAGGTGAAGTTGCATAATTCCCCACGTGCCGTGGCACAATGGTTGAAAAACACTGATCTACAGTATACTACAGGACTGGAGTAAAACAGTATTTTCAAGTCTAGTGGATGTGATTAGAATTATTTAGCCTTTGTGGAGCAATGTGTTCTATTGGGGTACATTATAGTCAGAATTTGTGACAAAGCTCCTATTTTGGATCTCATGACATTGTGCAGATGTCGGTTATTGTGTAGCATGTTGGTCGGTCGATCTTTACGCTGCAAAGCATGTGCTCTGACTGTACTCGTTGGCGAGTCATAGAAACAATTCGCCACAATAGTTACTGAACGAGAGTGTCACACATTACAAAGCAGGTCAAGTATGAATGAGCGTGTACACTGTGTAATAGCTTAAATGGCCCACAACAAGGACAAATTGAGACCTTCTAACAAAGTAATTACATCTTCTAATAAACCCGTAATTGTGTTTCATTATGGTGAGAGACGGCATCTATTTGCATCATCTATTCTTTGCTTGATGGAAGTGCGGCGCCTGCTCGCTAACCTCCGACTGGCTCAAACAATGCTTATTATGCTTACGGTAGCGATCACCCGTACACACAAACACGGGGCGACGGAACGATGTACGTGCACACACACACACACACTCGTGTAGACAAAGAGGCGAGGAAAGCCTCTGGCATCGCAGCGCCGATCTCTCCATTGAGAACCTGTAATTATAGACCCTGCTAGATAAATCAATTAACGCCAACATATAGCTTTTAATTTAATCTGGAGCTAATTAAAGTGAGGGGACACAAGAGGGAGGGAGGAGGGGGAGGTGGTGAGGTAAGACTAAATGGGAAGTGTGTGTATTTGGGTGTGTGTGTGTGTGCTAGGGGATAGTCTCAGTCCCTGGCTTCATTCGAGCACAGTGGAGATGATTGAAATGAATTCCGTTGGTGCTTGAGGTTCAGGGAACGTTGGCGTTGGCTCAACATGGTAAAACATCACCTGGAGCTGTCTGGCTAACAGGTGACACTTTAATTGAAATAATCGAGGAGGTTCCTGAGGGGAAGAAGAACAAGGCCGACATAATCCGAACACTGCCTTTGTCACATTTCTTTACGAGCAAAATAGATGCATTTTTAACCGACATTAATATATGTGTGCCCAAGCATATCTCGTACATTCCCTCCACAATCACAAGCTGGGATCTCCCTTGCTAGTGCTATTAATTCACGCCCCCAAAGGAAATTGCAGTGTTCTTCAATTTAGCATCTCTGCGCTTACAAGGTGTTGTTCCGGCTTTATCTGTTTTGTCACCTTGCCCCTCTTCATCTGATAGAAAATCAATGGATTAATGCTTTTTCTTTGACTTTGACATGTATTCTAAAAGAAGGAACAGACTTAAAAAGGACCATTGAGAACAGGTTTTCAAAAAACATTTTAGTGGTTAACGCCTTCTTACTAGGATTGTGAAACGATTAAAATATTAAATCGTGATTAATCACCTTTTATCCGTAGTTAACTCATAATTAATTACAGTTAATCGCAACAAGTCAGAAGTCGTTTAAAAAAAAAAATCTTTAATAAGTGTGCAGATCGTTTTCATGTTTTTAATTCTGTCAACATTGGACTGGACAATTTGTTTGCCTTATGCAAATGTAATTTTGCGTAAATGTTGCTCCACAAACACATTTATACCCTACATTCCCTAAGATTGCAATGAAAACCCTCCAATCCTCTCCTTAACGAATACTGATAACAATAACCAATATTTATGAGTGTGTGTGTATATATATATATATGTGTATATATATATATATATATATATATATATATATATATATATATATATATATATATATATATATATATATATATATATATATATATATTAGGGGTTTGGGAAAAAATCGATTCGAATTCAAATCGCGATTCTCACGTTGTACGATTCAGTATCGATTCTCATTTTTCCAAAAATCTATTTTTATTTTATTTTATTAATTTAATTTTTTTTAATTTATTTATTTATTTTAAAAAGTATTGATCAATCCAACAAAATAATACTAAGCAATACCATAACAATGCAATCCAATTCCAAAACCAAACCCGACCCAGCAACACTGCAATAAACAGAGCAATTGAGAGGAGACACAAACACGACACAGAAAAATCCAAAAGTAGTGAAACAAAAATGAATATTATCAACAACAGTATCAATATTAGTAACAATTTCAACATAGCAGTAATTAAAAATCCCTCATTGACATTATCATTAAACATTTATAAAAAAAAAAATAAAAGAACAATAGTGTCACAGTGGCTTACACTTGCATCGCATCTCATAAGCTTGACAACACACTGTGTCCAATATTTTCACAAAGATAGAATAAATCATATTTTTGGTTCATTTAATAGTTAAAACAAATTTACATTATTGCAATCAGTTGATAAAACATTGTCCTTTACAATTATAAAAGCTTTTTACAAAAATCTACTACTCTGCTTGCATGTCAGCAGACTGGGGTAGATCCTGCTGAAATCCTATGTATTGAATGAATAGAGAATTGTTTTGAATCGGAAAAATATTGTTTTTGAATCGAGAATCGCGTTGAATAGAAAAAAATCGATTTTGAATCGAATCGTGACCCCAAGAATCGATATTGAATCGAATCGTGGGACACCCAAAGATTCGCAGCCCTAATATATATACACACACACATATATATATATATATATATATATATATATATATATATATATATATATATATATATATATATATATATATATATATATATATATATACAAATATAAATATATATATACACACATACATATACACACATATAAATATAAATACATATATGTAAATATACATACACATGTATATACAAATATAAATATACAAATATAAATATATATATATATATATATATATATATATATATATATATATATATATATATATATATATATATATATATATATATATATGTATACATATATACACATTTATAGACATATGTACACAATATAGACACACACACATATATATATATATATAATTGCATATTGTAGGAGTGTAGGCAGAGAAACGACGGAGATTTATTCCTCTTTGGAGAGCCAAGTAACACTCCGTTTATTTTCAGAGAGAACAACACAACAACAAAACTGTCGCACAGGTAATTACGTCAGCACCACAGAGGTGTGTCTCAACACTTCAAAGTAAAAGCACCTATGCACCTATGCAAGTAAACATGGGCTAGAACGCAGTGAATTATAACCGTAATAATTAATAAGTGTCCTGTGTGTGTATATCCACCACACACGTCCCCCCAGAATTCACAAGAACTGGCCCAGTGAAACGACCAGGGACCCGAATGACCCGCCCAAAGCGATTCCGAAGCTCCTGGGCAGGTGGAGGGGGGTGAAGCGGGAGGGTGACAGCCGGCTGCTGACGGCGAGCAGACGTCGGTTGGCAGTGTGGGGGTCGACCGCGACGTGGTGCCTGAGCCACCTCAACTGAACGGCCCAAATCCAGGTGGGCTGGCTTCAGCCGGTCCACTGAGACGCGATCCAGTCTGCCCCCAATGTCAATGACAAATGTCTTATCCCCAGCCTCCACAACCCGATAAGGACCGTCGTATGGTGGTTGCAAGGGCCCCCTATGGGCATCGTGGCGGATGAACACGTACCCCGCTGCTCGCAGGTCAGGGGGAATGTGCACCTGGGGCAAGCAGTGGTGCGAGGTCGGGACTGGTAGGAAGGTACGGGCAGTGTCCATGAGGCTACGCCGCTGGTCAGAAGCAGACCAGGGGACTGTAGTGCGGGGTATAAATTCACCTGGGACTCTGAGGGTCTGGCCATAAACTAACTCCGCTGAGGAAGACAGGAGGTCCTCTTTAGGCGCAGTTCTAATCCCCAGCATCACCCACGGGAGCTTGTCGACCCAGCCGTCGTCTGTGAGAGAAGCCTTAAGGGCGGCCTTCATGTCCCTGTGAAAACGTTCACACATGCCGTTTGCTTGAGGGTGGTATGCTGTAGTGCGGTGGAGTGAGACACCCAACTGACAGGCAACAGTATTCCAGAGCTCGGAAGTAAACTGGGGGCCACGATCAGACGAAAGGTCAGATGGGGCACCATACCGGGCGACCCAGGTACCAATGAAGGCCCGGGCCACATCAGCTGATGTCGTTGCAGACAGTGGGACAACCTCCGGCCAACGGGTGGTCCGGTCCACCATAGTCAGAAGGTGAGTAAATCCCCTGGAGGGAGGAAGGGGTCCTACCAGGTCAACGTTGACGTGGTCAAAACGTCTTTCGGGAACTGCAAACTGCTCCAACGGGGCCTTAACATGGCGATGGATCTTAGCGCGTTGGCATGCCACACAGGTCCTGACCCAGTCGCGAATGTCCTTCTTGAGGCCATGCCAGACAAACTTTGCTGCCACGAGACGCTGTGACGGCTTGCTGCCTGGGTGCGAGAGGCCATGTATGGCGTCGAAAACTTGCCGTCTCCAGACCTGCGGCACCACAGGACGGGGCAGGTCCAGAGATACGTCGCAGAGCAGCGTTGTGCCGGCATCGCCGAACGGGACGTCCGCCAACTGGAGGCCAGTGACCGCTGTTCTGTACGCCTGAATGTCGGGGTCCGAAACTTGGTCCACAGCCATTCGGGCATAGTCTATTCCAAGGTGGACAGCACCAATGACCACACGGGAGAGGCAGTCAGCCACGGGATTGTCTTTTCCTGACACATGTTTAATGTCCGTGGTAAATTCAGAAATAAAAGCTAGGTGGCGCTGTTGCCTGGCAGACCATGGTTCCGACACCTTGGCCATGGCGAAGGTCAAAGGCTTGTGATCCACAAAGGCAGTGAACGGACGGGCTTCCAGCAGGAAACGGAAATGACGGATGGCTAAATACAGGGCGAGGAGTTCACGGTCAAAAGTGCTATATTTCTGCTCACTGGACCTAAGTTGGCGGCTGAAAAAAGCGAGAGGTTGCCAAACACTATTGACCAACTGCTGGAGAACAGCACCAACAGCATAGTCTGAGGCGTCCGTGGTCAGAGCAACAGGGGCGTCAGGCACCGGGTGAGCCAGCATAGTTGCGTCCGCGAGTGCATCCTTTGTAGCAGAGAAAGCTGCCAACATGTCCGTGGACGAAGAAAGGGCATGCTTAGAAGTTTTTTTACCCTTGAGAGCGCTGTATAGGGGGCGCATAAGGTCGGCAGCCCGAGGCACAAAACGGTGGTAAAAATTGACCATGCCGCAGAACTCTTGTAGAGCCTTGACAGTGTGAGGCTGCGGAAGCCCCAACACTGCCTCCACCTTTGACGGCAGAGGAATCGCCCCTGCTGTAGTGATGTGGTGGCCCAGGAAATCCATGGAAGACAGTCCAAACTGGCATTTCGCTGGGTTGATGATCAAGCCGTGCTGCTGGAGACGACTGAAGAGAAGACGCAGGTGTGATAGGTGCTCTGCCTCAGACGTGCTGGCCACTAGGATATCGTCCAGGTAGACAAAAACGAATGACAAGTCACGCAGCACCGTGTCCATCAATCGCTGAAAGGTCTGGGCAGCATTTTTTAGTCCGAATGGCATCCGTAGAAACTCAAAAAGCCCGAATGGGGTAATCACCGCTGTTTTGGGAATGTCCTGAGGCTGAACTGGTACCTGGTGATAGCCCCGGACGAGGTCCACTTTAGAAAAAATAGACGCACCCGCCAGGTGGGCAGAAAAGTCATGGATGTGTGGAATAGGGTACCGGTCCGGCGTAGTGACAGCATTAAGGCGTCGGTAGTCGCCGCACGGGCGCCAACCACCATTGGGCTTTGGCACCAGGTGAAGGGGGGAGGCCCAGGGACTGTTCGACCGGCGGACGATGCCAAGGCGTTCCATGGCGTCGAACTCAGCTCTTGCGATACTGAGCTTGTGTGGGTCAAGGCGCCGGGCTTTGGCGTGCACAGGCGGGCCATTGGTGGAGATGTAGTGCGACACACCATGTTTGGCGGAGGCGGAGGAGAAGGTAGGTGCGGTGATGTCTGAGAACTCCTTGAGGAGGTGAGAAAAGTCATCAGCGGGCGAGAGGGCACTGGACAGCTTCGTCGGGGCAGTGTCACTGTGTTCACAGGGAAATGAGCCGAATGTTTCAGCGTGGACGAGGCGGCGGTTCCTCACATCCACTAGAAGCTTGTTGGCAAACAAGAAATCAGCACCCAACAGGGGAGTGGACACCTTTGCTGACACAAAATCCCAGGTAAAACGCTGACCAGCAAAACTCACTGTCACAGTGCGTGTGCCAAAGGTGTGGATTGTGCTGCCATTTGCGGCCAGAAGGGGGGGGCCACACGGCCCTGCTCGAATGTCTGTGGCTGATGCTGGCAGCGCACTCATATGGGCACCTGTGTCACAAAGAAAGCGACGACCGGAGAGGGAGTCAGTAATAAACAGCAAGCCGCTGGTACGGCCGTCACCCACGGCTGCTAATAGGTGGCGGCCGGTGCGTTTCCCGACGCACTGAATGTACAGGGGGGAAGGCATTTCTTGGCTTTGTTGCCAAACTTGGCGTGGTAGAAACACAATCCTCCTGACTGCTTTGCACGTCGGGGCACAGTAGTGGTGGCAGAGATGGAGTATGGCTGGTGCATATGGTCATCACTGGTGGCAGTAGACGTGGAAGGGGGCGTGGCTGCAAAACATTTCTTCCCAGCTGAGAAAAATTTGTCCGCCTCCCTGGCCAACTGGCGAAAATCCGTAATAGATGAATTCGCAAGTGCCAAACGCACCTGTTCTGGAAGCTGCTGCAGGGATAGTTCTTTGAAAAGAAAACACGGCTGATGGTCTCCCAGCAGAGCCAGCATGTGATCCATCAGCTCAGAAGGCTTACTGTCGCCGAGACCGGGAAGTGAGAGGAGTTGGCGCGCACGTTCGGATTCAGAAAGTCCAAAAGTCTCCAGTAGATGCGCCTTCAGAGCGGCGTATTTGTTGCGTGCAGGAGGACGTTCTAGCAGACTCACCACTCTCCCCGCAGTTGAGCTTGTAAGGGACGCCACCACATGATAAAACTTTGTTTCGTCCGCCGTAATGTCTTTGATGGCGAATTGAGCCTCCGCCTGTGCGAACCACGCAATTGCGTTCCCTTCCCAAAAGTCGGGCAACTTTAGTGTAGCAGACATGTTCAGTAAACTCTGGAAACGTCCAAGAGTAAAAAGGGGTCACCAATGTAGGAGTGTAGGCAGAGAAACGACGGAGATTTATTCCTCTTTGGAGAGCCAAGTAACACTCCGTTTATTTTCAGAGAGAACAACACAACAACAAAACTGTCGCACAGGTAATTACGTCAGCACCACAGAGGTGTGTCTCAACACTTCAAAGTAAAAGCACCTATGCACCTATGCAAGTAAACATGGGCTAGAACGCAGTGAATTATAACCGTAATAATTAATAAGTGTCCTGTGTGTGTATATCCACCACAATATACTGTATATATACACATATGCTGTTTACATATACATACATACCATACCAACTTTATTTATAAAGCCCTTTAAAAACAACCTCAGTTGAACAACAAAGGGCTGCCTTTTAGGGATAAGCACAATGTAAACTGATATTTGTTTAGTTAATCAACTATAATTTGAGTACACATACTGTCTACTACAATTCTGACCCATGCAAACAAATACAATCATTGCATAAGGCAAAAAAGTTGAAATCTATTGATATTTCAGCTTTTCAATTATTTCATTAATAGACAACAAGCAACTCAAAGATTTACTTTTGCTCATATAGTATGTCATATTCACATCTAACTATAGTTGCTGTACGTGTAGTTCCAAAACAAATATAGACTAAGGAAAGCATTTGCAGGAAATACGTGCATGTTCAAGGCAGCAAGCAGAATAAAAAAGAGAGCCTATTGAATTAGAGAATAGTGACAACTCCAGCATGTCTGCTTCCTCATTACTTGGCTCCGAGATGCACAAAAAACCCCACAAATGTGCTGTAACATGTTTCAACCACGCTGCTCATATTGATCCTCCATTTTCCCTCAGGGTTGTCTGCCTTCACATTTGGCACGACTTCACTGGCTGGCTGGCATCAATGCCTGGCACGTCATTAGAAGCGAGAAAAGAAGTGTGCCAATTGTGTGAGGAAGTCGGTAGACTATTTTGTCACTGATTAAGACAAACTTTTGACATTTTCGTCACTTGTACTTTTTAAATTTTTTTTTACCTTTTTGATTATTCACCTGGAACACTCAATATTGTGTGTGGCAGCAAGCAGCATATAAAGAGTTTAATAGACTAAAATCCCAGTGTAAAAAAACTCTGGTAGGTTATAAATGTTACGTGTCGCAATTCTTATTTCATTGACATATTTTACAAGTTTTCATCTGAGTGAAAGGAAAACCTTGCTGCACTTTAGTGATAATAATACACACACACCTCTGTCCTGGTCGCTTAGTACAATATGGCTAAGTCAATGACAAGCAGATGAAAACACCAAAACATGGGCTTTATTTAGGGCCTGATTTACTAAAGGTGTGCGAGTACTAAAACACACGCAAACTTGATAGCCCAGGCAAAGCTGATCTACTAAACATGTGCAAAGTAGATTGCATCTGTTAAAGGCCTACTGAAACCCACTACTACCGACCACGCAGTCTGATAGTTTGTATATCAATGATGAAATCTTAACATTGCAACACATGCCAATACGGCCGGGTTAACTTATAAAGTGCAATTTTAAATTTCCCGGGAAACTTCCGGCTGAAAACGTCGAGGTATGATGACGTATGCGCGTGACGTCAAGGGTTGAAGGAGACATTTTTGAATAGCACGGTCGCCAGCTTAAATCGTCTGTTTTCATCGCTAAATTCCACAGTATTCTGGACATCTGTGTTGGTGAATCTTTTGCAATTTGTTCAATTAACAATGGAGACTGCAAAGAAGAAAGCTGTAGGTGGGATCGGTGTATTGGCGGCTGGCTACAGCAACACAACCAGGAGGACTTTGAGTTGGATAGCAGACGTGCTACCGTGAGTACAGCTTTGGCTTCCAAACATTTGATCGCTTGCCCGTATGTGTGTGGCGCTATGTGCATGTCACGTACGTAACTTTGGGGAAATATATGTTTCTTGCCAACTCTGATGGTGGCCGGGGTGTCGTCGAAAGCTACAACGCCCGCCGCCGCGCCGCTGTCCTCACCTTGACTTCCTCCGTCTCCGGGCCGCCGACCGCATCGATGATCGGGTGAAGTCCTTTGTCGCGCCGTCGATCGCTGGAACGCAGATGAGCACGGGCCTCGTAGGTGGAGAGCTAATGTTTTTAGCATAGCTCTGTCGAGGTCCCGAAGCTAAGTTAGCTTCAATGGTGTCGTTAGCAACAGCATTGCTAGGCTTCGCCAGGCGGTACAGCATTAACCGTGTGGTTACAGGTCCAGGGTTTAATAGTAATAGTAGTATTGTTGATCTTCTGTCTATCCTTCCAGTCAGGGGCTTATTTCGTCTGTTTCTATATGCAGTTAAGCACGATGCTATCACGTTAGCTCCGTAGCTAAAGAGCTTCGCCGATGTATTGTCGTGGAGATAAAAGTCGCTGTGAATGTCCATTTCACGTTCTCGACTCTCAGTTTAAAATACAAATCCGTGATCCACAATAGAAAAAGGAGAGAGTGTGGAATCCAATGAGCCCTTGTACCTAAGTTACGGTCAGAGCGAAAAAAGTTACGTCCTGCACTGCACTCTAATCCTTCACTCTCACGTTCCTCATCCACAAATCTTTCATCCTGGCTCAAATTAATGGGGTAATCGTCGCTTTCTCGGTCCGAATCGCTCTACTTAATCCTTTCAGCAAAAATATGGCAATATCGCGAAATGATCAAGTATGACACATAGAATGGATCTGCTATCCCCGTTTAAATAAGAACATTTCCTTTCAGTAGGCCTTTAAAGGGGAACTGCACTTTTTTTGGAATTTTCGTTTACAATTATTATGAAAGACGTTGGATGTTTTTTTTTTCTTTTGCATTCTAAATAATAAATAAATGCAATCAAAAGTCTGCTTACAATGAAGCCAACGAGACCCGCGCAATTGTGCGTACAAAGCCCTTAAAAAAACATCCAAACACCTCCATTGAGGTTTTAAATACATGATGCAAGTATATCAATCAATCAATCAATCATAGTTTATTTATATAGCCCTAAATCACAAGGACATCCTTGGCTCAGATCCCAGGGCAAGAAAAAACTCAACCCAATGGGATACAATGAGAAACCTTGGAGGGGACCGCAGATGTGGGGACCCCCCCTGGGCGACCGGTGCAATGGACGTCGAGTGGATCTAGTTAATAGTGTGAAAGTCCAGTCCATAGTGGATTGCTACATGTAATGTAGTAACGGGACCAAGCGTCTTTTTGTGTCCTAAATGGCAGTCAAAGTGTCCCAACTTGTCGGAATACCTACTCGGATGTCTTCTAACCAGGCGAGTTGCATGATTTATGATCTACAATAAACTTACAGGGAGCAAGGAAGCGAGGAAACAGCAGACCACTCAATGATATAAACATAGGGACACACGGTAGTGATTACGGCACTACTATAAATTGTTCTTCTGTGTTAGCGCTTATAATAACAATATCACTATACTTGGTTAATATTCGAATCATGAAATGTAAATGGAGTATAGTTGGCTGTTTTTGAATGGTTATTTATTGGATTTTATAGGCGCAATAGAGGAGCTCCCATTGGTTCCTGTCAGGAATTACGATGGTGGATCCAAAAAAGTGCAAAAGAAAAGCTTCCTTTATTGTCGACACTGTTTTAAAAAGTTTGTTCTTATCTGATTTTAAAACCCCACATGGTCATTTTATTTCAGTACATACATTGTCGTGTACAAGTCGTCACGGTCACAGGAAGAACTCCAGGTAAAATATTTTGCTTTAATTGCTTTGACACGTTTCTTTCATATCAGTGGCACTAAGATTAGGTATATTTCATATCTTAGTTGTTTATGATATGTTTGTTATTGTAGAGGATTTAAAAAATAAATATCACCATAGTACAACGAGTTTTACACTCAGTAAGGACTGAGGACACCACTTAAATGATTGGTCAGTAATAGCCTATTTTTACACATTCTCTTGTTTGTTTTAATTTGATAAACTCCCTAATCTGTCTTGTCCAGACAACTGGAAGAAACTCTTTGTAGATACAAATATACAGAGCTGACTGCATATATAATATAAAGCTTGTAGTAAAACTACTACTACTATACTATGAAATGAAATAGACTATTTTTAAATCAAAGCAATAAAAGGACGCACACACACACACACACGCACGCACACACACACACACACACACACACACACACACACACACACACACACACACACACACACACACACACACACACACACACACACACACACACACACACACACACACACACACACACACACACACACACACACACACACACACACACACACACACACACACACAGGTATTCGGTATACCGGTACTAATAAAGTACCGCGGTACTAATTAATTAAAAACGGTACTATACTGGTTTTGAAAAATACTGGTACTTTTTTTAATCGACATGAAGTACGCTGACAATGTTAGCATACAAGCCGCGGTGCATGTTAAGTCAACACACGCACATACACACACACACACACTTGCAAGCAAAAACAGTGTGACGACAGAGGAGTGAAAATGGATGTATTTACTATTTTGGTGGAGCTATAAACACAGAAGCGCTACTCCTTAAACGATGGTTTAGTGTGGCCGACACGAGGATTAGGCTAAATAGTTATTTGTTTAAGGGGTTATCCGGCTTAGTGTAGACATAGCCTAGAAAAAAAGGATTCCGTAGCATCCGTCCATGATGAACAAAGTGTACCCCTCGCCAACGAGACGTCTTTTCTATTTAATTGCGCTCTATATCAAAAGCCATATGGACACAAGGTACTGAAGGACGATACGTATGTCTTCATTGTGGAAATGCCTTCTCTGCCCTGGGGGATCGTAAAATGCTCATTAATTCCTTATATTAGCTTAAACGCCCTTATTGAAGGCCACCTTCATGATTATTTTTTCCCCTACTTATTATCTATTCCCTTAGTGGGCTGCTCAGGGTCCTGCCAGGTCAAAGGATGGCTGTGCATGTGTGTGTTATAGAGAACAAGTCAATGTACAGGCCAGCAGACCCCCCACCCCCCACCCCCCTTGTCTCATTCTGCCATGCATAGTAGACAGGTGGGCCTATCGCCGTTGCCTTGGTGACGCGCGCCTGCAGCCGATAGTGGGGTGGGGGGTGGGGGGGGGGGGGGGGGTGGGGGGGGGGGTGGGGGGGGGTGGATGCAAAATGTCAATTAATGCATGCTGACAGCAGACCAGAGAAAGAGCTGGAAAAGACACACATTGAGGACTTCAAAGAAAGACAGGAGGTGTCCAAGAAGAGATGGACAGACAAAGATAACAGAAGGTTATATTAAGGAGGGAGGTGGTGGTGTGAGGAGCGATGGTGTTGCCACTCAAGACCAGAACTGAGCGCCAAGGTGCTGACAGAGAATATCGCTCAACATTTTTCTACCACACCTTTCTCCTTTTCTAAAGCTGCTTGTGTTCATTCCTCCTTTTCCTCCTCCTCCTCTCACTCCATCTTCCTCACCCTCTCTCCCCGCCCCGCAACCTTCAGCTGCAGCCTCTACCTCTCACTGGCAATTTGATTAAGTCGGAGAGATTATGTGGCACTGGAGAGCGCAGAGGACCAAAGAGGGCGAAGACAAGAGACATTCTGCTCTAATCACGCCGTTGATCTGTTCAGGCATGTGGTCAGTGCAGATTATGGGATGGAGTTTGGTGCATCGTGGGATTCAGCGTACGAGATAAGGGCGCCTGACTGTTTTTGGAAAATGACGTTCATTTACATGCCAGCCTGAAACGCGGAGGATTTTTGAAAATGTCAGCGTCTTCGCTGAAAATGACGTGTGTTTAATGGAAGCGTGCGTCAGTAACAGTAATGGAGGAACACCGTTGCTGTTAGTGGCCTTTCTGATTTTATTCGCCAACAAAGTGGCCTGATTATACACCATTAGCAACCGGTATATCTCCTCAAAGAAAAATATTATGGAAACTAAACTTCACAAGTAGTCAGTGTACAACTTGAATAACAGTATAGATCAGGAGTGTCCAAACGTTTACCAGCAAGATCTGATAAAGTTGAAGCATAAAGATGTAAATTCCAGGCTTGTCACTGACAGTGTGACGATCTGTCACTTCATTTCTGTTTGTTTCCATCCATCCATCCATTTTCTACCGCTTGTCCCTTTTGGGGTCACGGGGGGTGCTGGAGCCTATCTCAGCTGCATTCGGGCGGAAGGCGGGGTACACCCTGGACAAGTCGCCACCTCATCACAGGGCCAACACAGATAGACAGACAACATTCACACTCACATTCACACACTAGGGCCAATTTAGTGTTGCCAATCAACCTATCCCCAGGTTCCTTGTTTTTGTTTCAGTGCTCTTATTTTGTTCCATTTCCTGTTTGTTCCGCAGCGCACTGTTTTTTCCTCACCTGCCTTTGTTTGCAGGTGTGGACCGGCTGCCAATCAGCATACCGTATTTCCTTGAATTAGCGCCTGGGCGGTAATTAATTTAAAACCTCTTCTCACTCCGGCGCTTACCAAAGGCATGCGGTAAATTTAAGCATGCGCTAATTATTTTAAACCCCCCCCCCCCCCCCCCTTCTCACTCCGGCGCTTACCAAAGGCATGCGGTAAATTTAAGCATGCGCTTATAAATTTGAGTGGGATGTAAGGATACCATCGTGACATCGCTTAATGCCGCAATAAAATTTAAAGCACAATAAATCATCCCGGTGTTGTGCCGGATAATGCACCCCCGCCGTAGAATGCACCCCCTGACGGGAGTGTTACATCAACTAAAGCCCACACTTAAAGTTTCCACGTGCAAGATTGAATCTATTTAAAAAAGTTATTTCATAAGAAGCCAAAAAGTGCAAAAACAATAATGTTTGTGTTGGAGGAGTTGTGAATGACTGAAATATGAAATCCGTGCTGCAGTCGCTGCTGGGCCACAACATTAGGTACACCTGCAGACTGCAGCATCTACTCCAAACTTTCGAGCAGTTCCCTCCTTAGTGTTCTTTTTAACAAATTCAATAGCTTGGACCTGAAATCCTACCGAATAGCTCTTAATCTTCTTCCCTTTATGCGATTTCAAATGATTGAAATCAGCCTCCTCCATTTTGAAAATGATGACAGGTGGTGTCACTCGTGACGTGACGAGTTTGACCCGGTGGAAATTCTAGGCATATGCTAATTATTTTGCGAAACAAGTTTGACCCGGCGGTAATTCTAGACATGCGCTAATAAAAATAATATTTTGCGAAACGAGTTTGACCCGCCGGTAATTCTGACCCGCCGGTAATTCCAAGCATGCGCTAATTCCAAGCATGCGCTAATTATTTTGCGAAACGAGTTTGACCCGGCGGTAATTCTAGGCAGGCGCATAGTATATACCCGGCGGCAATTCAAGGACATACGGTATGTTGTATTTATGCCTTGTCTCAAGCACTCCTTTACGTGCAAGACTGCTTCCTCTCTGTTGATGATAATAAAATCATCTTACCTGCTCTTCGCTCTCCTGGTTCCTGCATCTGGGGGTCCCAAACAATTGCAGCCATGCGAGTTCCTCACAAGCCTGATGCCGTCCCAAACAATTGCATACATGGCTGCAATTGTTTGGGACCCCAAGATGCAGGAACCAGGAGAGCAAGGAGCAGGTAAGATGAGTTTATTATCATCAACAGAGAGGAAGCAGTCTTGCACGTAAACGTTCCACAACACAAAGTGACCTTCGAGCACTGAGGAGTGCTCGAGACAAGGCATAAATACAACATATGCTGATTGGCAGCAGGCCAATCAACGGCAGGTGAGGAAAAAACAGTGCTCCGCGTAACAAACAGGAAATGGAACAAAATAGGAGCACTGATGGGGAGTAAATACAAAAACAAGGAAACAAACAGAAAGGAAGTGACAGATCGTCACAGACAGTTTGGTTATGTTTTGGTTTTTCCTCTGTGTTTGTGTTTTATTTCCTGTCAGCGCTCTTATTTTGGTTCCTTTTCCTGCACGTCTCGCTGGCACACCTGGTGGTAATTGCCAATCAGGCTACTATTTATACCTGCCTCGCCCTCCAGTCAGTGCTGGTATATTGATAGCTGTTTGCAGTTTGCGGTTTCCTAGTTCCTCGTTTCCTGTTTGCCTGTTTCCTGGTTCCTGTGTGCTGTCACCTGTTTTCCTGGTATCCTGTAACCTGTTATCTTGGTTCCTGGTTCGTGTTTTACCTGCATTTGTGGACATTAAATCATGTTTTCCTGCACCAAGCCTGCCATCTCTGCATCTTGGGGTTCGTCACCAACACTCCCTGACAGTAAAAAGCCCAAGGAGACATTATATTTATGAGTTGTTGCATTTGAAGCAATTGTAATGTTGATAATAGAGGTCATTATTATTATTCCTTATAAATAGTGGTATTTGTATTAGTATTTCTATTGTTAAATTTATAGTGCAATAATGTTCATTGTCTACTTCATCACCTGGTTCTTCTTTAGAATTGTTGGTATCATATTTATTTGCTGATGGAGTTATGTTGTTGTTGTTGTTGTTGTCTTTCTGTGTTATCCCCCTCTTGTCCTCGCAATTTCCCCCTCTGTTTTTTCTTCTTCTTTCTATCCCTGGCTGCACCAAACACTGAATAAACCGATTTAATAAAGTCAAATACAAATAAGGCAACAAGAGAATTCCACACTTCTCTTTTGTAAAGCAAATTTGTACTGTTAGATATTGGTGATATCTACATCAACAATATTATTTGCCGGAATGGCTTGTAGGTTTATTTATTTCTTGCAGTTGTTTTGGTTGCTTTTAGTTTTTTGGTATTTAAGTTATTTCAGTTGTTTTATTTGTTTTAGTTATTTCAGTTGGTTTATTTGTTTGAATTGTTTTAGTTATTTCAGTTGTTTTAGTAGTTCAGTTGTTTTAGTTGTATCAGTTGTTTTAGTTATTTCACTTGTTTTAATTGTTTTATTTATTTCCGTAATTTCTGTTGTTTTAGTTGTTTTAGTTATTTCAGTTGTTTCAGTTGTTTTATTTCTTTTTTTTTTTAGTTGATTTGGCATTTAAGTTGTTTCAGTTGTTTTAGTTATTTCAGTTGGTTTATTTGTTTTAGTTATTTCAGGTGTTTTAAGTATGTTGTTTTAGGTATTGTAGGTTTCTTTATTTCTTGCAGTTGTTTTGGTTGTTTATTTTAGTTGTTTTAGTTATTTCATTATTTTAGTTGATTTAGTTCCTTCAGTTGTTTTAGTTATTTCAGTTGTTTTAGTTATTGCAGTATTTTAGAAATGTGTACATAATTAATGAAACGCCATGTAGAAGATGCACAGGTTAACGGCCATTTTGGTTTTCTGGTCCCATTTTGGTGGTGGTGGTGGGGGGGGGGGCAAATAAAAAAAAATGCGGGCCACAAATGGCCTCTGGGCCACACTTTGGACACCCTTGATATAAATATCTAAAATGCCACGGAAATGACTTAAATCAGCAATTTTGTCTAAATACATGTGTTTAGCAACGTACATGTGTCTTGCCTACAGTCAAGCATGGTGGTAACATCATGGTCTGGGGCTGCATGAATGCTGCCCACACTGTATAGCAGTATTGCCCCCAAAATCGGGGATCGAGAAAGTTTACGTTCACGCCGTGATCCCTGCAAGTAACCGCGCTGCTCTACTCCATGGCAACGCGGCGAAACAAAAAACTTTCAACTCGGGTACCCTCCCGTTCTGGCGTCCAGGGGCAGTCTGGGCGGAGATCTGGTAGCAACACTGCTGCCGGTCTCCAACCAAGAATACTGCAACTGAACGTTGAAGGGCTCACAGATGCCAAAACATCCGTCATCGAGCACATGGCCCACACCACCCAAGCCATGGTCATCCTCCTTCAGGAAACCCACCGCCCAACAGCGGACAAGCTAGCGATCACCAACTTCACGCTAGCTGGGTCAATCCTGAGCAAGAAGCATGGCCTTGCCACGTTTGTCCACAACGATCTGAGCTGGACCCTCGCCGATCGATCACCGGACAACTCCGAGATCGAGTGGCTGCGAGTGGACGTTGGCGACATCAAAATTGTCAACGTCTACAAACCACCACCCTCACAACTCACGCCAGTGTCACTGCCAGTGCTTGAACCACCGTGTGTATATGCTGGTGATTTCAACTGCCGGCATACACGGTGGGGATACAGTACCACCTCACCGAGCGGGGAAACTCTTTCTGACTGGGCAGAGCGCAACTCGCTCAACCTTCTCTACAACCCGAAGGGCCCAGCCAGCTTTCACTCCGCTCGGCATAACACTGACACGAACCCTGACCTGGCTTTCGTGAGTGTCGGTGTGGACACCCAGCTCCCCGACAGACGTGTTCTAGGAATGTTCCCCAGGTCGCAACACCGACCGTCGCTGATATCGGTGCCCGACCTCGTGACAACAGTTCCGAGCGGACCGATGAAGCGATGGAACTTCCGGAAGGCCAATTGGAAACTCTATCGCCTCCATACCAACAAGTCCACACGGTGTCTCCCACCACCAGACACACCCAACGTGGACGAGGCATACCAGGACTTCTGTAGGGCACTAACATCTGCGGCCAAAAAAGCCATCCCACGCGGCCGGCGTAAGAACTACAAACCATGCTGGGATGGCGAGTGCGAGACCCTCTACAGCGCCTTCCTCCGGGCTCCCTATGGCCCGGAGGCTAACAATTCAGCCACTGCCCTTCTTTCCATTCTTGGAAGGAAGAGGCACCAGCGCTGGAAAGAGGCAGTCCACTCCATCGACTTCTCGCACACTAGCCATATCGCGTGGAGCACTTTGAACAACTTGACTGGTAGGTCTGAGCGCGCACCCCGAACATGCCCCGTTACCGCAAATGCTATTGCAGCACAGGTTGTGAAAAACGGGGCATATACCGGGATAAATCGAGATTTTTCCCGGGCGGTGCGCCAGGAAACTGCAGACCTCTGGAGGACAACAACATCTAGCGAGTGTAACATCTCCGGTGAGTTTTCACCGGAGGAGTTCACAGCTGCCCTCCAGTATACCAAACCAGGCAAGTCTGCTGGGCCTGACAACATCTGCCCAGAACTCGTGCTCCACGCTGCCCCTGCAATGAAGTCCTGGCTGAGAGTTTTCCTGTCTTCTTGCCTGCGCCAACTCCGGATCCCCAGGATTTGGAGAAGGGCCACTGTTGTCGCTATCCCCAAGCCGAACAAGCCAAAGGATGACGTAACGAGCTACAGACCAATCTCGTTGCTCTGCGTCCCCTTTAAAGTCCTCGAGCGCCTGATTCACGCCCGTGTCGAGCCCATCATAGACCCCCACCTCCCCCGGGAGCAGGCGGGTTTTCGACGTGGGAAGTCCACGGTGGATCAGGTCGCCCTCCTTACCCAGGACATCGAGGACTGCTTTGAGGCGAAAAAGAAGGCCGGTGCCGTCTTCATAGACCTGACTGCTGCCTATGACACAGTCTGGCACCGCGGCCTCACCTGCAAACTTCTCCGCCTGCTTCCAGACAGGCACATGGTCAAAATGATCATGGAGCTTGTCTGGAACCGCAGCTTTACTCTCACCACCAGTAACGGAGATAAAAGCAGGTTGCGGCGCCTGAAAAATGGCGTCCCCCAGGGATCTGTCCTGGCTCCCCTCCTGTATAACATCTATACATACGACCTGCCTGCCACAGTCTCACGGAGGTTCGCATACGCAGACGATCTCGCGCTGCTGCACTCCGACAGGGACTGGCAGGCCTTGGAGGGAACTCTAAGCCAGGACATGGAGACTTTAGTGGCTTACCTCCATAACTGGAGATTGAAGCTCAGCGAATCCAAGACGGTGACACAAGCTTTCCACCTATACAATTGGGAAGCGGATCGTGAGATCAGGTTCGAGGTGCGGAAGCCGGATGGGGCTTCCCTTACCCTATGCCGGCCTCGTCCTACACCTGAAGACCCTCGTCCTGACCCTAAATACCTTGGGGTCACCCTGGACAGGTCGCTCACTTTCCGTAAACACCTCTTGGCAACACGCAAGAAACTCAACACCCGCGTCTCACTGCTGAGACGGTTGGTCGGGTCCGGTTGGGGTGCCGGGGCAAGAACTCTGCGAACAGCAGCACTTGCCCTGGTCTACTCAACTGCTGAGTACTGCGCACCTGTCTGGGCGCGCAGTGCTCACTCTAAACAACTTGATGTCCCGATCAACGAAGCCTTGCGTGTTATCACTGGATGCCTGCGCCCCACCCCTGTGGAGCTACTGCCCATCTTAGCAGGCATCCAACCCGCTGAGCTTCGTCGCCAAGGTGCTGTAGCAACTCTGGCGGGCCGGGCAAACATGGATGAGAACCACCTGCTCCATGAAAGGCTCACACTCTCCTCAGAGCCAACGCCCCGCCCCCCCTCCAGAGACCCACTGGTACCAGCCGCCCTGAAGCTCCTGCAGCAATGCAGTGACAACAACATCAGGGCGGCTCACTGGGCGAATCACAAATGGAGCACGGACCTGGAGCATACCATCTCCTCCAGACTCCGTGACTTCATACCTGACACCGGCTCAATACCAGGCCTCTCACTACCACGAGTGGCCTGGGTGAGGCTTAACCGCCTCCGAACTGGTGTCGGTCGCTTTCGCTCAAACATGTTCCAGTGGGGCTTAGCACCTAACGCGACGTGTGAGTGTGGCGCGGAGGAGCAGACTGCCGACCACGTGATCCTGCGTTGCCCGATTTATCGTGCTCCTAATGGTTTGCGTGGCCTGGCGGACCTGGATGACTGCTCGGTGACCTGGCTCACTTCTGTGTGTCCTGACATATGAACGGGAGGGCCCCCCGGGCCTGGGGTGGTAAAAGGCATAGACCCTCGGCCTCAGGTCCGGGTGCCGGAAAACAGCTGCCCATACGATGAATAAGCCCCCAAAAAGTTATTAAGTACTTATTACGCACCAGCTGTTTGATTGTAATGTGCATTTTGGTTGCAGTTTTCCTAAACAAATTTGGAGGTGTTGAAATCGACATGTAAAATCGCTAATGCTAATCTCTAGCCTGTCAATAATAAAGCCAATGTATTATAGCATCAAGCTTGCACGTTTTTGTAAAATTAGAGCCTTACCTTTCTTACGTTGGAGCATTATTTTGAGTCAAATACTTTGTTGGCATTGAAAATTGCAACGTTACCTAGAAGAAATTTGAATGAACCCGCTCTCAGTACTGCTGGAGTGATTGGCAAGTGCCGAAGTACGCAACCGGGCGTGACGTCACGCGCAACCCACGTACCGTAATATGCCACCATTGGATTTTTCATAAATCAGTGCCTGGTAGCACTGGCTGGATCCGGTCAATGCCAAAAAAGTACCGGATTCGGTACCCATCCCTATATAAGACTACTTCTTGTAACATGTATTTTCATGCATTCTGGTTCATCCCAGAGCCCATTTTTGGCGTGATAAAAATAAGTTATGTTGTCTAAATCATACTTCTACGGTATATCCCCCAGAAAAGGCGATGTTTGCTGCATATTCCACAACATAACAAAACAGCGTAGGTTGAAGCGTTGGATCATATGAGGTCATAAAATTAGCACAGCCGTGCTAATGTTGGAACGCATTTCCTCAGCATACGAAATAGGCACGGACACTACCCATAACCACATATTTTTTCCCTGTCAGTCCCTGACAGGCTAACGGGCATATATTTCCCCCGTTAGCCTATATGTCGACATGTCACTGACCGACATGCGTCACATGAAAAAATCTTCTCCGCCTTCAATCGTCTCCATCTTTCAAAGGCATCCCCGATACAAATCCTCGTTTTGTTCCTGGCTTTGTCATGGATAAGTTGAGAATCGTAACAAGGCCTTTTAGATTTACTAAATTCTGACATGTTTAGTAACTTTACCAGTGGCAGTAGCTAGACGAAGATGGCGGTGCGTAACTGGCAACCTAGATGTGACACACTCACGGACTTTCTAATTTGTTGAACGGTCGAGGGCGGGGAATCGGAATGAACACATAAACAAGATTTTGGGGCTGTAAATGTAATTTTGAAATAAGCATATCCCGGCTGAACTACTGTTATCAGTTATAGAGGTATTCGAAATGAACATTATTTATTAATTCCTTTTGACATATCAGGGCCATTTAATGATGGCTTGACATGAAATTATTACATATGGCAACCTTTAAGGCCCACGAGCAGACATCTGCGATGAAAAGCTCCAAGTCGTATTATCCTTATCCATACGACGCTGTCATGAAAATAGAAGTTCAGAACATTCTGATTAAGGACATTTAGTTCAATGTCCACCCCGATTCAAGCATACAAAGAAAAATGTTCCTATGTTGTTGTGTGTCTTAAGACTGTGTGTGTGTATCTTTGAATGCAGAGGTCATCATACATGTATACCCTTCATAGTTTACATGCGTCTTATTTGTATATGCGCATATTCAGACATTTAATGTAAATTTATGCGTAGGTGTGTGTGTGTGTGTGTGTGTGTGTTGGTGTGCATGCATTGTGGAATGAACACATGGGATTTGAGAGGCTCACTAGACCTAAGTTGAATTAATGCATCCCTGCTCCCCCTATGCCAATTTCCATCAGGGGTCTCTTGACCCTCCCACTCTTGCAGACTCATAATGGTTCCATTCGGGCTTTAGCAGCATGCATTAGCAGGGAGCACGGCGACACTGAGCTGGACTGTATTTCCATAAGACTGGGACACAGAGGCCCTTCCATACATATATTAGCCTCTTTGTGTCTGAGGGCGACTAACGCAGTGTTTCTCAGCCACATATACACACACACACACACACACACACACAGTAAAATGCCTAACTATAAGCGCACCTACAGCAATAAGAGCACGCATGCATATAAATAGTGCATAGTAGTACACAGCGAGTGCAGCCCAAATGAATGCAAACACGCACAGCGATGCAGCCGTAGCGATTGGACCATCACAGCAAGCAACACTTGCCTGTGATAAGACAGACGACACACCATAGAATGTGTGATCGATCGATCTTGAACGCATCGCAAACACCGCTGGCAGTGGCCAAGTGGCACATGTATGACAGGACACGCGAGTGTGATACAATTGATGGTTACTGCTGGGTTTGTTGTTCTATTTCACAATGATAACACACAGTAAGTCTCTTAAAAACACACCAATAAAAAAATAAATAAATGACCGGTTCCAGCAGCTGGGGTAGACTCACGCTCCTTGAATTACCTGAGTGGTATTGGAGATAAAGGGATGAAAACAACAGAAAAAAAAATGCCAGTTAAAATCCCAAACATTTTTGAGCAGTAAAGACAAAAGTCAAATTAACAAATTTTTGTTATGATGTAATTGTTTTCATATATCTTTGTGACAAGAGCAATGAATTTGCATAGTCATAAACAAGCGGTGTCATGATCTTACATACATTAGTTCCTGTAATTGATATTATTTCCTGTTCAGCACCTTTATTTTACGTTCAAGTCCCTGTTAGCCTACATTGACCACCACTCCTTTGGTCTGAGTGCTGGCTCCCTCACCTGTCCTGGTTGAAAATCAGGACACAGCTGTTCTGGTTGCCAGCTAAATTTTTGTTTCATATGACATCACATGTACAAAGATAAGACCTTCTGGAGGAAAATTCTGTGGTCAGATGAAACACAATACCCAGCAATATGTTTGGAAGAGAAAAGGTGAGGCCTTTAATCCCAGGAACACCATTCCTACCATCAAGCATGGTGGTGGTAGTATTATGCTCTGGGCCTGTTTTGCTGGAACTGGTGCTTTACAGAGAGTAAATGGGACAATGAAAAAAGAGGATTACCTCCAAATTCTTCAGGACAACTTAAAGTCATCAGCCTGGAGGTTGGGTCTTGGGCGCAGTTGGGTGTTCTAAATGGTAAATGGTAAATGGGTTATACTTGTATAGCGCTTTTTTACCTTCAAGGTACTCAAAGCGCTTTGACACTATTTCCACATTCAAACACCGATGGCGGGAGCTGCCATGCAAGGCCCTAACCACGACCCATCAGGAGCAAGGGTGAAGTGTCTTGCTCAAGGACACAACGGACGTGACTCGGTTGGTAGAAGGTGGGGATCGAACCAGAAACCCTCAGGTTGCTGGCACGGCCACTCTCCCAACCGCGCCACGCCGTCTCCCTCTGTTCTAACATGACAATGACCCCAAACACACGTCAAAAGTGGTAAAGGACTGGCTAAATCAGGCTAGAATTAAGGTTTTAGAATGACCTTCCCAAAGTCCTGACTTAAACGTGCGGACAATGCTGAAGAAACAAGTCCATGTCAGAAAACCAACAAATTTAGCTGAACTGCATCAATTTTTTTAAGAGGAGTGGTCAAAAATTCAACCAGAAGCTTGTGGATGACTACCAAAAGCTTGCCAAGGGACATGTAGCCAAATATTAACATTGCTGTATGTATACTTTTGACCCAGCAGATTTGGTCACATTTTCAGTAGATCCCATAATAAATTCATAAAAGTACCAAACTTCATGAATGTTTTTTGTGACCAACAAGTATGTGCGCCAATCACCCTATCACAAAAAAGTAAGAGTTTTAGAAATTATTGGAAACTCAAGACAGCCATGACATTATGTTCTTATATATATATATATATATATATATATATATATATATATATATATATATATATATATATATATATATATATATATATATATATATATATATATATGTATATATATTGGCAAGATGGCGGCGCATGGGTATGCTGCGGCTATGCTAACGCTCTTGGGAGTGTAGAGCGATTTGGCAAAAAACATCCGTCATTTCTGTCAATTTCATGGCTGGCTCAAAGCGTGAACACTCTGTGATCACATACGACCGACAGACAATTCTGGATGTGGATGGATCGGGTCGTTATAGACTGAAAGATGCATGTACGGTGGACCTCCTCGCTAGCATGGGAATACTTCGCGGGCTACATCGAGCGGCCTTTGCAGCAGCGGAGTCAAGTGCTAGCGGTGACCGCCAATGGAGACGACATAAGCGGTGCGAGCGGAAGCAGAAGCGGGGATGCCGAGCTGGGCTAACAACAAAGACAAAAGCTAACCAAAGAAGCGTGGAGTCTCCGGGTAAGAAGCCATTTAAACTAGAACTAGCCGGCATCAGGCTGGATAATCCCTGCACACATAGCAATTCTCTTAGAATAAAACACAACTCACATAATGTTTTTTCTTTTGTACCGTGTCAGAGGCAGACATACATACTGAGGTAGCTAACTATGATGCGTTCAGTTTATCGCAACATCAAGCAAACAATCTAAATATCCCCGTCGTATCAATTCCTAGATATGGTCGAAACTATTTAAAGTGCAATACACATAATAAACGCAACATTATTAATATTGCTACTTCGGAAAATTTCAACAAACAATCCTCAAAACAGCCCACTACCTATAATATGGGCTTTTTAAACATAAGATCATTATCTTCCAAAACGTTATTAGTTAATGAAGTCATTAGAGACAACAAACTTGACGCCGTTGGTCTCGCCGAGACCTGGCTCAAACCAGACGATTTTTTTGCGCTAAATGAGGCATCTCCTCCTAACTATACCAATACACATGTTGCCCGACCTCTTAAAAGGGGAGGGGGTGTCGCACTAATATACAATGAAAACTATAATCTTACACCTAACCTAAATAATAAATATAACTCGTTTGAGGTGCTCACTTTGAGGTTTGTCACACCGCTGCCTCTCCACCTGGCTGTTATCTACCGCCCCCCTGGGCCCTATTCGGACTTCATCAGTGAATTCTCAGAGTTTGTTGCTGATCTAGTGACGCACGCTGACAATATAATCATAATGGGGGACTTTAATATCCATATGAATACCCCATCGGACCCTCCATGCGTGGCGCTCCAGACTATAATTGATAGCTGTGGTCTTACACAAATAATAAATGAACCCACGCATCGCAACGGTAATACGATAGATCTAGTGCTTGTCAGGGGTGTCACCACCTCTAAAGTTACGATACTCCCGTACACTAAAGTAATGTCCGATCATTACCTTATAAAATTCGAAGTACTGACTCATTGTCAACAAACTAATAATAATAATAATAACTACTATAGCAGCCGCAACATTAATGCTGCCACAACGACGACTCTTACTGACCTACTGCCTTCGGTAATGGCACCATTCCCAAATTATGTGGGCTCTATTGATAACCTCACTAACAACTTTAATGACGCCCTGCGCGACACCATTGATATTGTAGCACCGCTAAAGCTAAAAAGGGCCCCTAAAAGGCGTACCCCATGGTTTACAGAAGAAACTAAAGCCCAGAAATTATCATGTAGAAAGCTGGAACGCAAATGGCGTGCGACTAAACTTGAGGTTTTCCATCAAGCATGGTGTGATAGTTTAATAACTTATAAACGCATGCTTACCTCAGCTAAAGCTAAATATTACTCAAATCTCATCCACCTCAACACAAATGATCCTAAATTTCTGTTTAGTACAGTAGCATCGCTAACCCAACAAGGGACTTCTTCCAGTAGCTCCACCCACTCAGCAGATGACTTTACGAATTTCTTTAATAAGAAAATTGAAGTCATTACAAAAGAGGTTAAAGACAATGCATCTCAGCTACAACTGGGTTCTATTAACACAGATACGACTGTATACGACGGACACTGCCCTCCAAAATAGTTTCTCTCTCTTTGATGAAATAACATTGGAGGAATTGTCAAAATGTGTAAATGGGACAAAACAAACAACATGTTTACTTGACCCATTTCCTGGGAAACTTATCAAGGAGCTTTTTGTATTACTAGGTCCATCAGTGTTAAATATTATAAACTTATCACTTTCCTCTGGCACTGTTCCCCTAGCATTCAAAAAAGCGGTTATTCATCCTCTACTCAAAAGACCTAAACTCGATCCTGATCTCCTGGTAAACTACCGGCCGGTGTCCCACCTTCCGTTTATCTCGAAAATCCTCGAAAAAATTGTAGCACAGCAGCTAAATGAACACTTAGCGTCTAACAATCTCTGTGAACCTTTTCAATCCGGTTTCAGGGCAAATCACTCTACGGAGACAGCCCTCACAAAAATGACTAATGATCTATTGCTAACGATGGATTCTGATGCGTCATCTATGTTGCTGCTTCTTGATCTTAGCGCCGCTTTCGATACTGTTGATCATAATATTTTATTAGAGCGTATCAAAACGCGTATTGGGATGACAGACTTAGCCTTGTCTTGGTTTAACTCTTATCTTACTGACAGGATGCAGTGTGTCTCTCATAACAATGTGACCTCGGACTATGTTAAGGTAACGTGCGGAGTTCCCCAGGGTTCGGTTCTTGGCCCTGCACTCTTTAGTATTTACATGCTGCCGCTAGGTGACATCATACGCAAATACGGTGTTAGCTTTCACTGTTATGCTGATGACACCCAACTCTACATGCCCCTAAAGCTGACCAACACGCCGGATTGTAGTCAGCTGGAGGCGTGTCTTAATGAAATTAAACAATGGATGTCCGCTAACTTTTTGCAACTCAACGCTAAGAAAACGGAAATGCTGATTATCGGTCCTGCTCAACACCGACATCTATTTAATAATACCACCTTAACATTTGACAACCAAACAATTAAACAAGGCGACTCGGTAAAGAATCTGGGTATTATCTTCGACCCAACTCTCTCGTTTGAGTCGCACATTAAGAGTGGTACTAAAACGGCTTTCTTTCATCTCCGTAATATCGCTAAAATTCGTCCCATTTTGTCCACAAGCGATGCTGAGATCATTATCCATGCGTTCGTTACATCTCGTCTCGATTACTGTAACGTTTTATTTTCGGGCCTCCCTATGTCTAGCATTAAAAGATTACAGATGGTACAAAATGCGGCTGCTAGACTTTTGACAAAAACAAGAAAGTTTGATCATATTACGCCTATACTGGCTCACTTGCACTGGCTTCCTGTGCACTTAAGATGCGACTTTAAGGTTTTACTACTTACGTATAAAATACTACACGGTCAAGCTCCTGCCTATCTTGCCGATTGTATTGTACCATATGTCCCGACAAGAAATCTGCGTTCAAAGAACTCCGGCTTATTAGTGATTCCCAGAGCCAAAAAAAAGTCTGCGGGCTATAGAGCGTTTTCTGTTCGGGCTCCAATACTATGGAATGCCCTCCCGGTAAAAGTTAGAGATGCTACCTCAGTAGAAGCATTTAAGTCTCATCTTAAAACTCATTTGTATACTCTAGCCTTTAAATAGACTCCCTTTTTAGACCAGTTGATCTGCCGTTTCTTTTCTTTTCTTTTCTTTTCTACTCTGCTCCCAACCCGGGGTGGACCGCTAGCCTGTCCATCAGATGGGGACATCTCTACGCTGCTGACCCGTCTCCACTCGGGATGGTTCCTGCTGGCCCCACTATGGACTGGACTTTCGCTGATGTGTTGGACTTTCACAATATTATGTCAGACCCACTCGACATCCATTGCTTTCGGTCGCCCCTAGGGGGGGGGGGGGGGGGGGGGGGGGTTACCCACATATGCGGTCCTCTCCAAGGTTTCTCATAGTCATTCACATTGACGTCCCACTGGGGTGAGTTTTCCTTGCCCGTATGTGGGCTCTGTACCGAGGATGTCGTTGTGGCTTGTACAGCCCTTTGAGACACTTGTGATTTAGGGCTATATAAATAAACATTGATTGATTGATTGATATATATATATATATATATATATATATATATATATATATATATATATATATATATATATATATATATATATATATATATATATATATATATATATATATATATACACAGTTTTTAAATTTCATTTTCAAAAATCGATTAATTAATTATAAATGAAAATTATTGCATCAATTTTAAATTTCAGTAAATGAAAATTGTGAATGTGAATCAATCTACAATACAGTTGATTAAAATGACACTTTGAGCATTGTATCTTTTTGAAAATATGTAATTGAAATCAATATGTGTGCACACACACAGTCAGACAGATGACCAAATAGAGTACATACATTAAGAGTTTTTTATATATATATATATATATATATATATATATATATATATGTATGTATATATATATATATATATATATATATATATATATATATATATATATATATATATATATATATATAAACATTCTATTGGACATGAAGTGGAAGAGACATCACAAAGAACTGCCCTTCCAATTCAAGTGATTGCAAGATGCATTGTTCAAATGTTTTGAATAAAACCACATGGACCTTCAGTGTTTCAGATGTATAATTTCCCCTCCACTCGATGAAACAGCAGCTTGGAAAAAGCGAACAAATGCAAAGAATTTCTTTGCAATCAAACGTTTCATTTGTCGTGTCAATGGAGGCAAGGAGCGTGCGTTTGAATTGTAGACCTTCCGTTTTATGGAGTAGCTTTAATAGTCACAGCCCCTCAAGTGCTTAAATTGCCATCAAGTATTAGGGCTGGGCCTTCATCAGCATTTGATCATGAATGAGCAAGACCCTTGGAGAGCACCTTAATGAACATCAGCATGGGCATGACTCACATCAAACACAACACACACACACACACGCACACACACACACGCCTCATTTCCACACAGTGCAAATATCAGCAAACAGCTGACGCTGCTCTCTGCTGACCCACTTCCTGCTGCACCGTCTTCAAAGAGAGAAGTAAAAGTGCCGAAAGCAGCACAAGGGGATTAAACTAAAAGCGAGGGAGTAATTGGTGGCTGCATCTTTATTTCAGTGAGTGCGAGGCGCTTTATAAGGACATATAGTGTAGTACGGCTAGCCTGGGGGCACACATTCACACACTGCCTCCACTTCCAAATGTTCCATTCATTTACAATTTAGCGAAGGAGACACTCGTCTTCATTTGGGATTCACACGTGCTTGCCTGTGGCTGATGGCTATTTCATCATCCTCACGATGCAGACAGTCGCAAGAAGTTACATTAGCTCCCATGCAGGTGTAAGAATGCATATGTGAGTGTATGGAAGGGCATGTGGCGGAGTATAACTGGCTGGCAGGAGCATTTGGAGATAACTGGTACACTCTGGAACTTACGGGTATTGTAGTGATGATGATGATGATGCAGACATTCTGCTTGATCACAGAGCCTAGTAGAAATGTTGTATGATTATCGGTCCTGCTAGACACCAACATCTATTTAATAATACCACCTTAACATTTGACAACCAAACAATTAAACAAGGCGACTCGGTAAAGAATCTGGGTATTATCTTTGACCCAACTCTCTCGTTTGAGTCACACATTAAGAGTGTTACTAAAACGGCCTTCTTTCATCTCCGTAATATCGCTAAAATTCGTTCCATTTTGTCCACTAGCGACGCTGAGATCATTATTCATGCGTTCGTTACGTCTCGTCTCGATTACTGTAACGTATTATTTTCGGGTCTCCCTATGTCTAGCATTAAAAGATTACAGTAAATGTTTCAAAAATGTTTGAAAAGGTAGCACATCCCAAAATTAAGACTAGTAGGACAAAATACTCACATTTCACTTGATTTATTGCTCACATCAAAAAAGAGGAACGCTTACGCGTTTCGGCACGTGGCCTTCGTCAGAGCGTTTAAAAGATTACAGTTGGTACAAAATGCGGCTGCAAGGCTTTTGACAAAAACAAGAAAGTTTGATCATATTACGCCTATACTGGCTCACTTGCACTGGCTTCCTGTGCACTTAAGATGCGACTTTAAGGTTTTACTACTTACGTATAAAATACTACACGGTTTAGCTCCAGCCTATCTCGCCGATTGTATTGTACCATATGTCCCGACAAGAAATCTGCGTTCAAAGAACTCCGGCTTATTAGTGATTCCCAGAGCCAAAAAAAAGTCTGCGGGCTATAGAGCGTTTTCTATTCGGGCTCCAGTACTCTGGAATGCCCTCCCGGTAACAGTTAGAGATGCTACCTCAGTAGAAGCATTTAAGTCCCATCTTAAAACTCATTTGTATAATCTAGCCTTTAAATAGACCCCCCTTTTTTAGACCAGTTGATCTGCCGTTTCTTTTCTTCTCTCCTCTTCTCCCCTGTCCCTTGCGAGGGGGAGTTGCATAGGTCCGGTGGCCATGGATGAAGTGCTGGCTGTCCAGAGTCGGGACCCCGGGTGGACCACTAGCCTGTGCATCGGTTGGGGACATCTCTGCGCTGCTGACCCGTCTCCGCTCGGGATGGTTTCCTGTTGGCCCCGCTGTGGACTGGACTCCCGCTGATGTGTTGGATCCACTGTGGACTGGACTTTCACAATGTTATGTCAGACCCACTCGACATCCATTGCTTTCGGTCTCCCCTAGAGGGGGGGGGGTTACCCACATATGCGGTCCTCTCCAAGGTTTCTCATAGTCATTCACCGACGTCCCACTGGGGTGAGTTTTTCCTTGCCCGTATGTGGGCTCTGTACCGAGGATGTCGTTGTGGCTTGTACAGCCCTTTGAGACACTTGTGATTTAGGGCTATATAAATAAACATTGATTGATTGATTGATTGATTGATATTAATGTTTCATTTACAGATACAATAGTTTTTCTCGCTTGGAAGTGTCTTCTAAATGTATTCAGTGTTTGATTTCTTTGTTTAGACTTAGACTTCCTTTTATTGTCATTCAAATTTGAACTTTACAGTACAGATAAGAACAACATTTCGTTGCATTGGCTCGTTGTAGTGCAGGATAAATGAGCAATAATGTGCAGATATGAATAAATAGATTACTGTACAGATTAGTGTTGTAACGATACCAATATTTTGGTACCGGTACTAAAATTATTTCGATACTTTTCGGTACTTTTCTAAATAAAGGGAACCACAAAAAAATAGCATTTTTGGCTTTATTTCAACAAAAAATCTTAGGGCACATTGAACATATGTTTCTTATTGCAGTTAGGTCCTTAAATAAAATAGTGAACATACAAGACAGCTTGTCTTTTATTAGTAAGTAAGCAAACAAAGGCTCTTAATTAGTCTGCTTATGTATTCAGTAACATCCATCCATCCATCCATCTTCTTCCGCTTATCCGAGATCGGGTCGCGGGGGCAGCAGCCTAAGCAGGGAAGCCCAGACTTCCCTCTCCCCTGCCACTTCGTCCAGCTCTTCCTGGGGGATCCCGAGGCGTTCCCAGGCTAGCCGGGAGACATAGTCTTCCCAACGTGTCCTGGGTCGTCCCCGTGGCCTCCTACCGGTCGGACGTACCCTAAACACCTCCTTAGGGAGGCGTTCGGGTGGCATCCTGACCAGATGCCCGAACCACCTCATCTGGCTCCTCTCGATGTGGAGGAGCAGCGGCTTTACTTTGAGCCCCACCCGGATGGCAGAGCTTCTCACCCTATCTCTAAGGGAGAGCCCCGCCACCCGGTGGAGGAAACTCATTTCGACCGCTTGTACCCGTGATCTTGTCCTTTCGGTCATAACCCAAAGCTCATGACCATAGGTGAGGATGGGAACGTAGATCGGCCGGTAAATTGAGAGCTTTGCCTTCCGGCTCAACTCCTTCTTCACCACAACGGATCGATACAGCGTCCGCATTACTGAAGACGCCACGATCCACTCTTCCCTGACTCGTGAACAAGACTCCGAGGTACTTGAACTCCTCCACTTGGGGCAAGATCTTCTCCCCAACCCGGAGATGGCACTCCACCCTTTTCCGGGCGAGAACCACGTACTCGGACTTGGAGGTGCTGATTCTCATCTCAGTCGCTTCACACTCAGCTGCGAACCGATTCAGTGAGAGCTGAAGATCCTGGCCAGATGAAGCCATCAGGACCACATCATCTGCAAAAAGCGGAGACCTAATCCTTCAGCCACCAAACCAGATCCCCTCAACGCCTTGACTGCGCCTAGAAATTCTGTCCATAAAAGTTATGAACAGAATCGGTGACAAAGGGCAGCCTTGGCGGAGTCCAACCCTCACTGGAAATGTGTCCGACTTACTGCCGGCATTGCGGACCAAGCTCTGACACTGATCATACAGGGAGCGGACCGCCACAATCAGACAGTCCGATACCCCATACTCTCTGAGCACTCCCCACAGGACTTCCCGAGGGACACGGTCGAATGCCTTCTCCAAGTGCACAAAGCACATGTAGACTGGTTGGGCAAACTCCCATGCACCCTCAAGGACCCTGCCGAGAGTATAGAGCTGGTCCACAGTTCCACGACCAGGACGAAAACCACACTGTTCCTCCTGAATCCGAGGTTCGACTATCCGGCGTAGCCTCCTCTCCAGTACACCTGAATAGACCTTACCGGGAAGGCTGAGGAGTGTGATCCCACGATAGTTAGAACACACCCTCCGGTTCCCCTTTTTAAAGAGAGGAACCAATACGCCGGTCTGCCAATCCAGAAGTACCGCCCCCGATGTCCACGCGATGCTGCAGAGTCTTGTCAACCAAGACAGCCCCACAGCATCCAGAGCCTTAAGCGAGCGGATCTCATCTACCCCCGGGGCCTTGCCACCGAGGAGCTTTTTAACTACCTCAGCAACCTCAGCCCCAGAAATAGGAGAGCCCCCACAGATTCCCCAGGCACTGCTTCCTCATAGGTGGGATTGAGGAGGTCTTCGAAGTATTCCCTCCACTGATCCACAACATCCGCAGTCGAGGTCAGCAGAACACCATCCTCACCATACACGGTGTTGATAGTGCATCGCTGCCCCTTCCTGAGGCGGCGAATGGTGGTCCAGAATCGCTTCGAAGCCGTCCGGAAGTCGTTTTCCATGGCTTCCCCGAACTCCTCCCATGTCCGAGTTTTTGCCTCCGCGACCGCTGAAGCCGCACACCGCTTGGCCTGTCGGTACCTGTCCGCTGCCTCAGGAGTCCTATGAGCCAAAAGAACCCGATAGGAATCCTTCTTCAGCTTGACGGCATCCCTCACCGCCGGTGTCCACCAACGGGTTCTAGGATTACCGCCACGACAGGCACCAACTACCTTGCGGCCACAGCTCCAATCAGCCGCCTCGACAATAGAGGTGCGGAACATGGTCCACTCGGACTCAATGTCCAGCACCTCCCTCGTGACATGTTCAAAGTTCTTCCGGAGGTGGGCATTGAACTCTCTCTGACAGGAGACTCTGCCAGACGTCCCCAGCAAACCCTCACAATGCGTTTGGGCCTGCCAGGTCTGTCCGGCATCCTCCCCCACTATCCCAGCCAACTCACCACCAGGTGGTGATCGGTAGAAAGCTCCGCCCCTCTCTTCACCCAAGTGTCCAAAACATGAGGCCGCAAATCCGATGACACAACTACAAAGTCGATCATTGTACGAAAGCCTATTGTGTGCCTTTAACCAGTTCTGTAATGTTTCTGTGTCTTTAAGTTGATAGGTCAATCTGTGACGTCATTTCCCCTTTAAAGCACGTCTTTGTCAGAATAGCCGGTTTCAATCAGTGGTGGCAGCCAGCCTTGTGTGCGTTGACGACTAAATGTAAGTTTTGTCACATACCGTTACAGCATTTGAACTGACTGTCATGCCTTGCTACTTCTGCAAATGTTTGGTGCATTGTATGCTAAGATCAGTTGTTTTTGGGTCGATTGAGAGCTAATTAGTCTCGTTGACGGCGTTTACATTCACGTGTAGTTTATTTAACGTCATTGCAACTGCGATGGCGGAGTTTGGCCTTTAGATGGCGACAGAGACCACATAATCGCCATGTATGGCTCTGAAGCTTAGAAACTTGTTGGAAGTTCATACATAGTTAAATGCAGTATATATGTTGTTGTTATGCACACCTTTATATTATATTATATTATGTTATATTATGTATGCATATCCATGTATATTGCTGCATATTAATGAGTATATAATTGGATTGTAATTTTTCCTCTTTTCTTTATTTGTTTAGACCACACACACACACACACACAAAACCATACACATTCAAATCTACCTTTCAGCAATAAAGATGATTAAAGGATTCTCTGGCCGGAATCTGTCCATTGTGTCCCAACTCTAAAATAACTACTATCCCTTCCTTACAATCATGGAACTGCGGCCTAGGGTGTCCTGGTGCCAAGTGCACATATGGACACCCTTATGCTTGAACATGGTGTTCGTTATGGACAATCCGTGATGGGCACAAAAGTCCAATAACAAAACACAACTCGGGTTCAGATCCGGGTGGCCATTCTTCCCAATCACGCCTTTCCAGGTTTCACTGTCGTTGCCAATATGAGCGTTGAAGTCCCCCAGTAGAATGAGGGAATCACCCGGGGGAGCACCCTCAAGCACTCCCTCGAGTGAATCCAAAAAGGGTGGGTACTCTGAGCTGCTGTTTGCCGCGTAAGTGCAAACAACAGTCAGGACCCGTTCCCCCCACCCGAAGGCGGAGGGAAGCTACCCTCTCGTCCACTGGGTTGAACTCCAACGTGCAGGCTCTGAGCGGGGGGGCAACAAGAATTGCTACCCCAGCCTGTCGCCTCTCACTGCTGGCAACACCAGAGTGGAAGAGAGTCCAGCCCCTCTCGAGAGAACTGGTTCCAGAGCCCTTGCTGTGCGTCGAAGTGAGTCCGACTATATCTAGCCGGAACTTCTCCACCTCACGCACTAGCTCAGGCTCCTTCACCCCCAGCAAGGTGACGTTCCACGTCCCAAGAGCTAGCTTCTGTAGCCGAGGATCGGACTGCCAAGTGCCCTGCATTCGGCTGCCGCCCAGCTCACATTGCACCCGACCTCTATGACCCCTGCTATGGGTGGTGAGCCCATTGGAGGGGGGACCCACGTTGCCTCTTTGGGCTGTGCCCGGCCGGGCCCCACCAGGCGCTCGCCATCGTGCCCCAACTCGGGGCCTAGCTCCAGAGGGGGGCCCCGGTGACCCGCATCCGGGAAAAGGAAATCTAAATCTCGGTTCTTGTATTTCCATAGAAGTCTTCGAGCTGCTCTTTGTCTGATCCCTCAACTAGGACCTGTTTGTCTTCAGAGACCCTACCAGGGGGCGTGGAAGCCCCCGGACAACATAGCTCCTAGGATCATTGGGACACGCAAACTCCTCTACCACGGTAAGGTGGCAGCTCAGAGAGCTATCTGTACTAGGGTTGTACGGTATTAGTATAGTACCGCGATACTAATGAATCATTTTCGGTACAATACCACCTCTGAAACGTACCGGTCCCGCACCCCCACTCACAACGCGAACAGGTTTTATCCGGCCCACTGGATGAGTTTGCTAAGTATAAAAATTAACCTGAAATTTTTTGAATGAAAGAAACAGCTGTTCTAAATGTGTCCACTGGATGTCGCAATAGCAATTCTTTGTATCTTTGTAGATGATGCTACATATGTACAAAATAAACCACATGATGTTAGTACATCAGTCGAGGAAAATGATGAAACTACATAAATAACATCCTGTAATTTGATTTTGATATATATTTTTTTAACTTGATAGACACCAATGAGTTGACTGATGAATGTTATCACATAATTTATTCAGAAAATATAAATAATGACAAATAAATGATTAACCGCTACATGTAAGTGTAAAAAAAACCAACTAACAACATTATGATTTGTACATTTGTGCGTGTTCTATTTTTAAACAAAGAAAACAATCTGAAGTTGTCTTTATTTTCAAGTTATCGTGCCGTGATTTTACCAGTCCGGCCCACTTGGGAGTAGATTTTTCTCCATGTGGCCCCCGATCTAAAATGAGTTTGACACCCCTGGGATAAAGGAAAAAAAGGAGCTTATTGACTACAGCCCAGACTTGGCGAATGGCGGACTTGCACAAAGCACTTGGGATATATTCATACCAAATAAGGAGATATCTGCTGATGTCACAATTGTGGTAAAAATTAACCAAATAGAGCAAATTTCAAAGGACTCGTTTGGAGGAAGTAAGGCAAGATTATTTCATAAATATCTCCACCTTGCCTCCATTGTTTGATTTGATATTTTTGGGACTCATCCCGAGCAGCCTCCCTAGCACCACAGACATCATCAGCAGATGCAGAGAGCTTTCTGCATCACTAAGTATTCCACACACTCTCTTTGATGCTCTCCCTTCAGGCAGGAGGCTGCAGAGCATCCGGAGTAGGACCACCAGACTGAGGAACAGCTTCTTTCCGGAAGCCGTTAAACTGCTGAACTCTGATGGTGCTCTGTAGAAAAGGATATCAATCTCCCAAGTGTCCTTAATATGCAGAGCATTTTTTTTTTTTTTTACATTTTACTTGCACACTGCAAAAACTGAAATCAAAGTAAGATTAAATATCTCAAATAAGGGTGATATTTGCTTATTTTCTGTCTGATAAGATAATTCTTCTCACTAAGCAGATTTTATGTTAGAGTGTTGTACTTGTTTTAAGGGTTTTGGTCCTTAATGATCTCAGTAAGATATTACAGCTTGTTGCTGAGATTTTATGACCTATATTGAGTAAAACATGCTTGAAACTAGAATATCAACTGTTGCAAAGCTGCGTCATCAACACTCACAAGTATAAAACTATTTTTTTAAAGTAATAATTTCTTACTTCAAGCATGAAAAAAAAAATCATGATGCAGAGCGCATATCATTATGTCAAGATAATGGCACTGGCATTTACTTAATTTACGAATATTTTTCAACATATTGAGCAAAAAGGTCTCGTTTTTTTCTACCAAGAAAAGTGCACTTGTTATGAGTGAGAATATACTTATTTTAATGTATTTTTGGGTTCATTGAGGTTAGCTAATTTTACTTGTTTTGGAAAGTCTTGACAAGCCGAACTTTCGTGTTCTATTGGCAGATAATTTTGCTTAGTTCAAATAAAATACCCCTAATTTTTGTATTTTTTTTTCTTGATTTTCAACACTGACTTTTTGCAGTGCACTACAGGATAGCTATCTAGTTTTCTAATCTATTCATATATTCCAATGAACATATGCTATTTATAACCTACTCTATTTGAATCAAAGTCTTTTTGAATCATTATAGTTCTAGTGGTACTACTATTGTTCTCAGCTTCAATGTTACAAATTCGGATGCTTTAAATGGCTGTTTGGCACCATATCTGCTGAGTTGTTTTTGAAAGCTGTTAAAGGCTTGGATCAACTGCAGTCTCTCCAACATCAAAGTGGGGAAAGTCTTGAACTGAACTGTGGCCCCTGAGGCAAACTTCCATTTTGGCAAAGTAGCGGTGGTAGAAGGAGCCGTGTGCGAGATGCTGCCACCTACAGTGCGCATGGTAATGAATTCAGCTCAGCGGCTACACACAGCCTCTGGCAAATAGGAACAGAGGTTCCAAAATCGGCTGCAATAAACCTCAATCATACGCCACTTAGCCTGCCTGTCTGTCACTCAAAACAGAAGCATGAATCACCGGATTAAAAGGGAAAATAGAGCTGAGCGAGGTGAAATTGGAAGAGTTTCATATTTAGTAGGTCGTTCCACATAAAATCCTAGTAATTGCAAATTTCCCCCCTCAGTGCAACATTCATCCTGGAGGATTATTGCACTAAAATAGAAGAGGTCGGACTCATTCCGTGTACGATCTCGGTGAATATGTTTGTAGTGATGAGCGTCCATGCCAAAGGAGCATTCAGAGAGATAACATCGCCTCAGAGGGACCAAATTAGGAGCAAAACGTGCTTTGTCTGCACTTGTTTCTGCGCATGTGTAAACTCATGCCCGCAGGCGATAGGCAATAAAAAAGTCAGCGGGCGTAAATGTGAGGCATTACCTTGGGATGCGAGTAATGGCCAAAGCAGAGACGGCGACTGGCAAAAAGGTCAAGGCGAAGCAAGGAGAAGAAACGCCTGCAAAAGGTCGACTGGCTACACTGGGGGAAGAAAAGAAGAAAAAAAAATCTCCATGTGAATAAAATCACGGAACAGCGTGTTCTCTGACCTCTGTCGAAAGAAATTAGCTGAAGTCTGATTGAAATTATACCTGAGGTGATGAAGGCTTGATGACAGGCTGCAATTAAAGTGTGAAATTGTCATGCGGGGCTCATTTTCTGGATGTGTGAGCGCTCGCTTTTTCTTTCTGTAGTCTTTGATAAAATCAGCTCCTCTGTGTGAGTTCCGAAAGAATGAAAGCCTGTGAAAGCATGTGGAAGTGAAAGATGTTGCAGCACTGTATTTGTGTTTGTGTGAGGGACCATTTGTTCGGGATACTTCCCGACTCGGACTGTACCCTTTTCCAGTCTGAAGTAGGATGATTAATTCCGTTGTTACTTAAAAGAGTCATACTATGATTTTTTTTCAACATTCAAACACTTCTTTGTGGTCTACATTAGGGTTGTATGGTATACCGGTATTAGTATAGTACCGCGATACTAATGAATCATATTCGGTACTATACCGCCTCTGAAAAGTACCGGTACACCCCCCCGTGCCCCCGTCGTCGTCAGTTTGTGTCATTGCTGGTTTACGAGCAAACGAGCATGTTCGGCAGTGCACAATCACAGAGTACTTACAAGCAGACACAGTGTGTAGACAGAAAAGGGAGAATGGGCGCATTTTGGCTTAAAAACTGACGATAAATGTGAAGCTATAACACTGAAACACCCTCAGGAAGAGGTGCTTTAAGACATGGCTAGCTAGCTAGTGGCTAAAGTATAGCCCCAGTCGGCAGTGTTTTAGCTACCCTCTAAATCACTAATCCTCGCCTCCATGGTGACAAATAAAGTAAGTTTCTTACAAGTATCATCCCTGCAGGATGAGGAATAGTTTAACATGTTTCACTACACACCGTAGCTCACCGGTGTCAAAATGTAAACAAACACCATTGGTGCATCTACACCTAACATCCACTGTAATGATACCAAGTACAGTAGCGTATCTATTCGATACTACTCTGATTACATCGATATTTTTTGGCATCACAACATCTTCTTTCGTTTTTTAAAAATGTATATTATGTTTATAAACTCAGGAAATATGACTCTGGACACATGAGGACTTTGAATATGACCAATGTATGATCCTGTAACGACTTGGTATCGGATTGATACCCAAATTTGTGGTATCATCCAAAACTAATGTAAAGTATCCAAACAACAGAAGAATAAGTGATTATTACATTTTAACAGAAGTGTAGATAGAACATGTTAAAAGAGAAAGTAAGCAAATATTAACAGTAAATGAACAAGTAGATTAATAATTCATTTTCTACCACTTGTCCTTAATAATGTTGACAAAATAATAGAATGGAAAATGACACAATATGTTACTGCATATGTCAGCAGACTAAATTAGGAGCCTTTGTTTGCTTATTTACTACTAAAAGACAAGTTGTCTAGTATGTTCACTATTTTATTTAAGGACACACTTGCAATAAGAAACATATGTTTAATGTACCGTGAGATTTTTTTGTTAAAATAAAGACAATAATGACATTTTACATTTTATTTTATCACAACATAAATGTATGTGCATTTATTTTTCATCAGTTTGTGTCCTCTCTTATGCAGTATATTTGATTATTATCTATTTGTGTAATCAGCCTGACCGAAACCTTTGATAATAATCTTTGTGATTAACACAAGATTTCATATCATTTATGCTGTTAAATTGTAAGTAGGTTAGATATCATTATTTAATAACATTGGAATCCTGAGTAAGATTAGTAATTCAGTGTTAATATTTGAGTGGGGCCAGGGGCCCTGCGGAGTGGAAAATGTGGGCCCCGAGGTCAAAAAGGTTAAGAACCCCTGATATGGAGGATGGTATACTAATAAAATGACTAGAATGTACCATATGAGATTGTGGGGGAGTGTAACACTCACTTAAAAAGTTAGGAATATAAAGACAGGACTCAACAATTTGTATTATGGGCAAAAGAGGAACAGATTTATTATGACTCAAATAGTAATAAGAGGTTTTTCTTTTAGAAGCACATAGAAAAACATGACCCCGATATGTGATAATCCGGTGATCTAACGACATTAAATCATAAACACATGCTCTGGATAATTAATCACATCCATGTTATTTACACACACTAAAGTGCTGAACATGATTTACATCATTATGATTATGAATGCCATCATTACTGTTAGTGCTGTTATTACTCTCATTATTAATAGAAACTACATTATTATTAGCCTGCCTGCTGGTGTGCTACTTAGTGTAATTATTACGTTGGACTGTCCAGCAGGATGCCGCTGCACAGCTCCAACAGCGACAAGGTCAGCAAGTAAGGAGATCCCACACTTACTTAATTCTGCCACTCATAATCTCCTGTAAATGATAGAGAACGCCTTAATTCTCTTCTTGCTCAATTTATTAGTGTGTGTTTGTGCTGCAGGGACCCAGCAGTGCATTACTGTCACGGCTAATCCAATTAATGTGCGTGTGCGTCTGGTTGGGCCTAAGGGGAGGAATGGGGAGCAGGTATTGGATGGCGAAAAGGGAGACGGTGCACCCCGCTGTGGGTGCGGCATGATGGGGAGACATTTTTTATCACCCCTATGATGGCCTTATAATTGGTGTGTGATATGCCTGGAATATGGAGCATCTGTGTGTGTGTTGCTTTGCACTTGTGTGTATCTTATGCATTTATTTGCAAGTGTGCACATTTTGTACAATGTGTGGAATTTACAGAGGGAGTGTGATTGTGAGGTTATTAGCAGGGTAGGCGTAACTGGGAGAAATGTGATGACAAGTCTTTTTTTCTACAGTATGGTTTGGTTTTCTCTAAAATGCTGCCCCAGTTTTTGAATACCCTATCACAGTGTTTTTCAACCACTGTGCCGCGGCACACTAGTGTGCCGTGAGATACAGTCTGGTGTGCCGTGGGAGATTATCTAATTTCACCTATTTGGGTTAAAAATATTTTTTGCAAACCAGTAATTATAGTCTACAAATTATGTGTTATTGTTGAGTGTCGTGCTGTCTAGAGCTCGGCAGAGTAACCGTGTAATACTCTTCCATATCAGCCGGTAGCTAATTGCTTTGTAGATGTCGGGAACAACGGGAGGCAGTGTTCAGGTAAAAAGGTGTCTAATGCTTAAACCAAAAATAAACAAAAGGCGAGTGCCCCTAAGAAAAGGCATTGAATCTTAGAGAAGGCTATGCAGAACGAAACTAAAACTGAACTGGCTACAAAGTAAACAAAAACAGAATGCTGGACACAGCAAAGACTTACTGTGGAGCAAAGACGGTGTCCACAAAGTACATCCGAACATGACATGACAATCAACAATCTCCCCACAAAGAAGGATAAAAACAACTGAAATATTCTTGATTCCTAAAACAAAGTAGATGCTGGAAATATCGCTCAAAGGAAGACATGAAACTGCTACAGGAAAATACCAAAAAAAGAGAAAAAGCCACCAAAATAGGAGCGCAAGACAAGAACTAAAACACTACACACAGGAAAACAGCAAAAAACTCAAAATAAGTTGTGGCGTGATGTGACAGGTCGTGACAATCCACCTACTTTGAGACAAGAGCTACAAACGTATATTGATGCATGGTTGGTTATGGTTTAAATTCATATCCAACAACTGCGACAACGACTTTTTACTGTCAACTGAGTTTCGTTTTTTAATGATTTCTGCTGGTGGTGTGCCTACGTATTTTTTCAACGCAAAAAATGTGCCTTTGCTCAAAAAAGGTTGAAAAACACTGTCCTATCAGTTAACATACGGCCAAATGTTGCACACAACAAACTAGTCCATTTTCGGTGTATCTTTCAGGGGTTTCAAGTGCTCAAACAAGGAATCCCATTTGTTGGCGACTTAGAGCCTGATTTACTAAAAGTTTGCGTGTACTAAAACACGTGCAAATCTGCTAGCGCAAGCAAAGCTGTTCTACTAAACATGTGCAAAGTGGTTTATGTCTGTTAAGTGAGCAGAATAAGGTGTGCAATCCATTTAGCTCGTCTGTCTATATGCAAAATATATGCTGATCATCAAAATGCCCATAATACCGGGAGGGGAAGATGCAAATATTTTATACAGCACACACAATCTGATTCATCAACAATGGTCACTCTTTTGCAAGCACTATTTTGCGTTTTATTTAGCACGTCTGAAAAATACGTGCTAACTGACTGTTACGCACACGGCTGTGAGAAAGGAGGTGCTCATGTTGTAAAGACAGACAATGGACAGACAATCCTCCATCCTAATTGTGTGTGTCAACATTTTTGGACTGTCAGAAATTAAAAAAAATACTAGACATGTTGTCTATTCAGCAATTTCCTTTTCAGGGATATGAGCACCTTTAAAGAAAAAAAGGAGGAAATTGAGAACAAAAAGTGGAACATTTGTATCAGGGCAGAGTGCTGCCACGCAAAAAGATTATTTATTAACATTATCATTGAAAATGTACTGTAAAATTATATAGCATGCATGCAAAGAACTGTAAACTCTATCTTGTAGCCACACACCCTCGGGTAATATACTCTGAACAAAAATATAAATGCAACACTTTTATTTTTGCTGCCATTGTTCATGAGTTCAACTCAAATATCTAAAACTTTTACTATATACACAAAATACCTATTCCTCTCAAATATTGTTCACAAATCTGTCTAAATCTGTGTTAGTGAGCATTTCTTCTTTGCCAATTTAATCCATCCCACCTCACAGGTGTGGTATATCAAGATGCTGATTAAACAGCATGATTATTACACAGGTGTGTCTTAGGCTGCCCACAACAAAAGGCCACTCTGAAATGTGCAGTTTTATCACACAGCACAATGCAAAAGATGTTGCAAGTTTTGATGGAGCGTGCAGTTGGCATGCTGACTGCAGGAATGTCCACCAGAGCGGTTGCCCGTGAAATTAATGTTAAATTCTCTACCATAAGCTGTCTCCAAAGGCATTTCAGAGAATTTGGCAGTACATCCAACCGGCCTCACTACCGCAAACCTCTACATCCAGCAGGTGCACCTCCATGATTGTCTGAGACAAGCCACCCGGACAGCTGCTGCAACAATTGGTTTGCATAACCAAAGAATTTCTGCACAAACTGCGAGAAAACGTCTCAGGGAAGCTCATCTGCATGCTTATCGTCCTCATTGGGGTCTCGACCTGACTGCAGTTTGTCGTCGTAACCGACTTTAGTGGGCAAATGCTCACATTCGATCGCATTTGGCACGTAAGAGAGGTGTTCTCTTCATGCATGAATCCCGGCTTTCACTGTCGAGTGGCCCATGGTGGGGGTGGGGTTATGGTATGGGCAGGCTTGTTATGGACAACGAACGCAAGTGCATTTTATTGATGACATTTTGAATGCACAGAGATACCGTGATGAGATCCTGAGGCCCATTGTGGTGCCATTAACCCGAGACCATCACCTTATGTTGCAGCATGACAATGCACGGCCCTATGTTACAAGGATCCGTACACAATTTTTGGAAGCTGAAAACATCCCAGTTCTTGCATGGCCAGCCTAATTACCGGACATGTCACCCATTGAGCATGTTTGGGATGCTGTGGATCGGCGTATACGACAGAGTGTTCCAGTTCCTGCACTGTGTGAGGCAAATGGTGGTCACACCAGAGACTGACTGCTTTTCTGACCCCCCCAGACCTCTATTAAAGCAAAACTGGAAAAATATTCAGAGTGGCCTTTTATTGTGGGCAGCCTAAGGCACACCTGTGCAATAATCATGCTATTTAATCAGCATCTTTATATGCCACACCTTTGAGGTGGTATAGATTATCTTGGCAAAGACGAACAGATTTGTGAACAATATTTGAGAGGACTAATTATTTTGTGTATATAGTAAACGTTTTAGATCTTTGAGTTCAACTCATGAAAAATGGGAGTAAAAACTTAAGTGATGTGTTTATATTATTGTTCAGTATACCTCCGGCATATTGACCTCTGTTTACATCCGTCCTGTCAAAAATGTACCTTCTCGTTGGCTACTAATAAATACTCTAGACCAGTGGTTCTTAACCTGGGTTCGATCGAACCCTAGGGGTTCGGTGAGTCGGGCTCAGGGGTTCGGCGGAGGTCAAGACACACCCGACTCATCGTGTAAATAAAAACTTCTCCCTATCTGCGTATTATGGATACGGCAACAGCAGAACTCAGACTGATTTGCAGGTGTGTAATTTGTTGTGACTTTATGCACTGTGTTGGTTTTGTTGTTTGAACAAGGTGATGTTCATGCACGGTTAATTTTGTGCACCAGTAAAAAAACATGGTAACACTTTAGTATGGGGAACATATTCACCATTAATTAGTTGCTTATTAACATGCAAATTAGTAACATATCGGCTCTTAACTAGTCATTATTAAGTACTTATTAATGCCTTATTCGGCATGGCCTTATTAGAACCCCAACCCTCTAACCCTGGCCCTAACCCTCTAACCCTAACCAAGTAACTCTAAATTAAGTCTTTGTTACTTAAAATATGTTCCCCTAGTGTCAAAAAAACTCTAAATTAAGTCTTTGTTACTTAGAACATGTTCCCCATACTAAAGTGTTACCAAAAACATATAACTTTGTCTAGAATTTGAAAAACAACAAAACATTTTATTTTTCACTAAAGAAGGGGTCGGTGAATGCGCATATGAAACTGGTGGGGTTCGGTACCTCCAACAAGGTTAAGAACCACTGCTCTAGCCTGAACTACAACTGGTTTGGAATTAACAGTGTTTGGAGTATAATCATCCAAATATGATTAGCAGCAAAGTAGACAGTCGTCAACGCTGTGGCTTGGAGAGCTAACCAAAGCAACAACAAGTTTGCTAGCTCAATGGTTAGCTAACTTGCGAGCTTGTTTTCGTTGCTCTCAACCATGGTCTTAACTGTTATTGTTCTATATATATTTTTTGGAGCACAGAAACAAGCTTGCTAGTTAGCAAACCATCGAGCTAGCTAACTTGTTGTCGCCTCCGTTCGCTATCAGAGCCACAATGTTGACGGCTGTCTACTTTGCTGCTAATCTTATTTGCGTCAATCAATGTTTATTTATATAGCCCTAAACCACAAGTGTCTCAAAGAGCTGCACAAGCCACAATGACATCCTCAGTTCAGATCCCACATCAGGGCAAGGAAAAACTCAACCCAGTGGGATGACAATGAGAAACCTTAGAGAGGATCGTAGATGTGGGTGACCCCCCCCCCCCCCCCGCTCCCCCTCTAGGGCGACCGGTGCAATGGACGTCGAGTGGATCTAGCATAATATTGTGAAAGTCCAGTCCATAGTGGATCCAACATAATAGTGAGAGTCCAGTCCATAGTGGATCTAACATAATAGTGAGAGTCCAGTCCATAGTGGATCTAACATAATAGTGAGAGTCCAGTCCATAGTGGATCTAACATAATAGTGAGAGTCCAGTCCATAGTGAATCTAACATAATAGTGCGAGTCCAGTCCATTGTGGATCAAACATCATAGTGAGAGTCCAGTCCATAGTGGATCTAACATAATAGTGAGAGTCCAGTCCATAGTGGATCTACCATAATAGTGAGAGTCCAGTCCATAGTGGATCTAACATAATAGTGAGAGTCCAGTCCATAGTGGATCTAACATAATAGTGAGAGTCCAGTCCATAGTGGATCTAATATAATAGTGAGAGTCCAGTCCATAGTGGATCTAACATAATAGTGAGAGTCCAGTCCATAGTGGATCCAACATAATAGTGAGAGTCCAGTCCATAGTGGATCTACCATAATAGTGAGAGTCCAGTCCATAGTGGATCTAACATAATAGTGAGAGTCCAGTCCATAGTGGATCTAACATAATAGCGAAAGTCCAGTCCATAGTGGATCTAACATTATAGTGAGAGTCCAGTCCATAGTGGATCTAACATAATAGTGAGAGTACAGTCCATAGTGGATCTAACATAATAGTGAGAGTCCAGTCCATAGTGGATCTAACATAATAGTGAGAGTCCAGTCCATAGTGGATCAAACATAATAGTGAGAGTCCAGTCCATAGTGGATCAAACATAATAGTGAGAGTCCAGTCCATAGTGGATCTAACATAATAGTGAGAGTCCAGTCCATAGTGGATCTAACATAATAGTGACAGTCCAATCCATAGTGGATCTAACATAATAGTGAGAGTCCAGTCCATAGTGGATCAAACATAATAGTGAGAGTCCAGTCCATAATAGAACTAACATAATAGTGAGAGTCGAGTCCATAGTGGGGCTTGTCCTGCAACTCAGTGCAGCATTTAAGCAAAAGGAACAGCGAGTACCTGCGGCTTAAAAAAATGCGGAAGTAATATTTTGACGCGAAAGTGAATGTTTAAAAACATGTTTCTGCGAATTTCACATGCCTGTCTTTTTAAATTGTGTAGCTACATGCTGGGTCACTTAAGCTGCTGGTTAAAACAAGGTATATTGATACGCTTTAGTGTCTGCTGTTGTTTTACTTAAATGGCTTTCTTTTTTTTTTACATAGAATATAAATGATTAACATATCTCTTATATGAAAAAACTTCCTTTGTGTTTTTGCACCTCGAGCGCAGTAAGCGCGGCCTCTGTCCCAGTAGCACACCTTTGGCGTTAAAAATAAAGACAAAAAAGTGGGTTTTATTATAGATGGACTGCAGGACTGCTTCTAAATTGCCCATAAAAAGTGGTACAGGTCTGCAGCTTGTTCGAAAACAGCAAAATGCCACAAGTAGAAGAAGCATGATAAAATGAATGAGCAGTAAAGGATCAAGCTTCTCTGCGGTGAAAGCTGCGCAAAAACTTAATTTAAATAACGCAGTCTGCACCAGTATTGAATAGCACACGCAATGTTAGATTGCACGCCCACCAATAGTATACGCAATCCGTGCCTTTTTTATTGAGGTCGCCTGCAAAGTAAGCCACCATGGTGCCAAAGAAAGATGTAGATGACAGCACTTTGATAAAGAAGGTGAGAAACAATATTGAATGCAACAAATAAGAGTCTTCAGTAAAGGTAAAAGTGATGTTAAATGTATGATTGTGGCCGCTATCGGCAGGTGTTTGCTAACACAGGTTTGACTGTATTTCTTTGTTTCCGTCATATTACTAACAAAAGCCAAGGTTTAATTGAAAAACATTTGTCAATATTTTTGTTGGACATTTTAATGTTTTAAAAAATTATTATTTTCAAAAACATACAGCAGAACTTCTAAATTCACATTTCCCCAATTTAGATGAGAAAATGATGACAATAACCAAAGAACCTGAAATGAAACCTACTGTAATGTGGTAAATCCTGACTGCTCTGTAAAAAAATGGCAGTGATTAAAAGTAGTGATGGGTACCAATTCCTGGTAATCGATACAGTTCTCAATGGTACCAATTATTACTGTAGTTTTGCGTTTGTTCATGAGTTAATAAATGTTAATTTTTTTAGTAATAAAATATATTTTTTTGTATTTAACATTTGGCAGCTGACAATAACGGTACTGTCCAGTTGTTATATTTTGATTTCCTACACTTCTGAGTTTCATTTGCAAGTATTATATAGTAAATTTTGCATGCAGTTGCAATATCAAAACGTTAGGTAGAAGTAATGTGTAGGCTACGGTGTGTTGCCTAGCCAGGAAGTAGTCTTTGCCAATAGGTTGAACATGCCAGTCTTGTATTTTGTTGCGCCCTGCAAAGTGTTTGAACTGTAAATATTGTACTTATTAAACACCAGCTGTTTGATTGTAATGTGCATCTTAGTTGTAGTCTTGATTACTAAATTTAGTGGTTTTGAAATCACCATGTAAAATCGCTAATGCTAATTTGTAGCATGTATATGGCATATTCAATGTACATTAGCATCGAGCTAGGGCATTTTGATAAGTAGAGCACTTTCTATCAGACATGCTTTTTTTTGTCGGTATTCAAAAAATGTAACATTGCCTCAAGGCAGTGCGGCTGAGTGGCTGTTTCCTCGCCAAGTGTTAGAGCTGGCTGAGTCAACAGCCGGAAGTGACGTCACGTGCAACAAAGGTAACGGAGTACGGACAAAATTCCAAATTCGTATCCATCCCTAGTTAAAAGTAATAATCTAAAAAAACAACCCACACACAAGGTGAACTGTGAACCACAGTTTTACTGTTAATTTTTTTTTTTTTTTACACTTTTGTAAGAGTGTCACGGAAAAAAATACCTGTAAAGATATTTTAAAAAAAGACTTAATGATTGCCATGGTTTAACCCTGGAACTGATTTATTCAGTCTCCTTTATTTACTATGGAATAAAAAAGCTTTCAAAGCAAGCAAATCAAAGGTTGACCAGTTGTACAAATATTAGAAAATAGATGGATGGAAGGATGTTTTGGAAAATAACAATGACATGTAATTTGCAAAACATTCCCTTTTGGGGTAACTGAGCCGCTGAACTTTGTAATATTGAAGTCATTTTCCCTGGTTGTGCACAATAACGCCGCTTATTTGCAGCCCTCATGACAGCAATTATTGCAGGGGCTTTAATTAAAGATGGCAGCAATCATACTCTCGGGACAAAACAAAACAGGCTGTCAGACATCACAGTGCAAAAAGGGGCATCTTTCATCTTGCTAATTACGCGCTGATAGCAACAAAGGCAAAAGTAAAAAGGTGGCACTTTGTTTCAAACAACACAACATTGGCAGGAATCATAGTTTGCTCTTTTTGCACAATAGAAGTCCTTTCGCACTTTTTTCCATTTTGCTCTTACATTGAGAAATTGGTTCAAAAAAGTCCATGCACATACACACAGCCATCAACGTGCATTACCACTCACTTGCAAACTACCAATTTTGTCATCATTGGTGGGCATAAGTAGGCATGAAGGGAGCATAAACATAGCTCTTGTGGGCGAAAAGGGATGGAAGACGAGCTTGCTTTTATGCATTTTATTGTGTTAATCAGGGCCATTGTTGTGTTCCCTTCAAAAACCAGAGTGAAAGGAAAAGAAAGAGACTGCTAACAACCCTTTAACCCCTCACTGTACCATGTTGTTGTGCAGGAGAAGCTTTTCTGTTTCCAATGCACAAAGCAAGTCCATAAGGCGTGCTTGGATACATGTGGAAGAAGCCCGTCAAACACCAGTATGATGTACTCTATGCCAACGTGGGTGATCTCGAACCTCACAATTGTTCTTCTGAATGGACAACAATTCCCTCGTATGCACCCCAACGTTTTGTAGAAAGTATTTCCAAAGTGTCAAAGACTAACTTTGAATTTTCTTTCATTTTAAAGCAGAATTGTGCAATATTATATATACAATATAAATCAGGTTTTATCTGTTTTGGTAGCCACATTTTCTGTGCATCACGAGATTTCTTAAAAAAATCTAACCTGCACTTTTTAATGAATTCACCTTCTTTGAATGGCTATCCCGCCTTAGCAACATACTTGCCAACCCTCCCGATTTTTCCGGGAAACTCCCGAATTTCAGTGCACCTCCCGACAATCTCCCGTTGTGTTTATGTTGTGTTACGGTGCGGATGTTCTCCCGAAATGTGTTTGTCATTCTTGTTTGGTGTGGGTTCACAGTGTGGCGTATATTTGTAACAGTGTTAAAGTTGTTTATACGGTCACCCTCAGTGTGACCTGTGTGGCTGTTGATCAAGTATGTCTTGCAGTCACTTACGTGTGTGTACCGAAGTCAAATACAACATGTGACTGGGCTGGCACGCTGTTTGTACAGGTTGTAGAGGGCGCTAAGGGCAGTGCCATCACGGCACACCCTTAATATTGTTGTTTGGGTGAAAATCGGCAGACATTCGAGAGAATGGTTGCCCTGAAATTTGGGAGTCCTCCGGAAAAATCGGGAGGGTTGGCAAGTATGACGCTGTCAAGCGCCATTCATATAAAACTTGTATGTATGTATATATATATATATATATATATATATATATATATATATATATATATATATATATATATATATATATATATATTTATATATATTTAATATATATAACTGTATATATAATATTTCAGTTGGCTGCAATATCTATCGCGATATAGACTTTAGGCCATATCGCCCATCCCTATTCTCAAGTCATCATAGAGGTATGTCAGAGACGTTCCAGGACTGGTGTCACATAAAATGTATTTCAAATCCAATTTTCCCTTTTGAAGTAATCCTACAGCCTGTTGATTAATTGGAGTACATTTTTTATTTACTATATAGTAGGTTTGTTTTAAACTGAGCCGTGTCAGAAGTGGTAAAGTACATGTAAGAATGTGTCCATTTTGTGTTGTGTTGTGTTTAAAATAGCTAATGTTTAATAAACAAACATTTCATAGAGCAAAGTAGTTGTCAAGTATTATGTTAATAGCATTAAAAACTTTAAAATTATCTATTTAAAGTACACTTATTGCGATTAAAAAAACTTGTATGTGTCTGCGATTGATTATGAGTTAACTACAAACAAAATGGGATTATTTATGGGTTGAATAGTTTTAATCGTTTAACAGCTCAAGTTTTTTTTTTTTTACACTGTGGAAAATATTTAGATCATTTTGAGGAACTATACTCTCATGCGGTTTTTTAACTAACAAGCTGTGGTACCACTACAGTGGCCACATATATTAAATATACTTGTTAAATAAAATGATGCCTTGTTTTTATTGAATACTTTAATACTACGCTACTGTACTTTAATGTTGGTCATTATGGTAGTACTTGGAGAGCCAAGTGTTTTCTGAAGTGGTACTTGGTGGAAAAAGTTTGAGAACAGTAATTCCAAATTTGGCTAGGCTATGAATCGTTTTGGGCTTAACTGCATGAAAACATGCTTGGGTGTGAGATTCATTGTTTCAGATACAGGAATGAAGCCATATCAATGTTGTACCTCCTGTCGACTTGTAATGTCATACACGTTAATTGAGGAAAGTACGGTAGATAAAGACAGCATATAACCGTGATGCCTGAGCTTTGTTGAGACACTCTGCCACACTAGATTGTGCAGAAACCAAAGAACAGCTGTTTCTGCAGGAGGTATTAGCTTTATGTGAGGAAAGGCTCATTAAAGGTACACCAGACTCCCTCAGGATCCAGTGAGATTGGAGGGACTAACACACACATAAAAAACAGAACAGACGATATCAAACACATAGCAGCCTACTTACTGTATATGTGTGCCACAGTCTGTGCGTTGTCGTGTTGGACTTACAGATACGTCTTTATTACTGATGTCTCACAGAAAGACAGTGATCTAGAAACTCCAGGACAGAGAGTTTTAGATGAGAATATAAATTTAAAGATGGAAGGTTATAGCCAAAGATAATGAGACAGAAAATGAGCGACCGATAAATGAATAAAGCACCAAAAACGCCCCAATGACAACCTTCAATCACTCCTAATTTTGCACAAAGGATCATGGGTAGTTGGACAGGTAGATGGATAAGACTGCGCCAAAGTGTCCTTTAACAAGGTAAAGAAAACTCTCAACTGTACTTGGTTAGTGAACATTTTTTTTTCACCATAGTACTTTTTGTACACAATTCTATTAAAACCTTATTAAAGGCCTACTGAAACCCACTACTACCGACCACACAGTCTGATAGTTTATATATCAATGATGAAATCTTAACATTGCAACACATGCCAATACGGCCGGGTTAACTTATAAAGTGCAATTTTAAATTTCCCGCCACACTTCCGGTTGAAAACGTCTAGATATGAAGACGTATGCGCGTGACGTAAACGGTTGATACGGAAGTATTGGTACCCCATTGAATACAATACAAAAAAGCTCTGTTTTCATTTCAAAATTCCACAGTATTCTGGACATCTGTGTTGGTGAATCTTTTGCAATTTGTTTAATGAACAATGGAGACTGCAAAGGAGAAAGTTGTAGGTGGGATCGGTGTATTAGCTGCGGACTACAGCAACACAGCCAGGAGGAGAGAGATGGATAGCAGACGCGCTAACCGCCGAACTCCCCTTAACTTCCTCCGTCTCGCCGACCGCATCTGTGATCGGGTGAAGTCCTTCGTCGCACCGTCGATCGCTGGAACGCAGGTGAGCACGGGTGTTGATGAGCAGATGAGGGCTGGCTGGCATAGGTGGATAGCTAATGTTTTTAGCATAGCTCTGTGAGGTCTGGTTGCTAAGTTAGCTTCAATGGCGTCGTTAGCAACAGCATTGTTAACCTTCGCCAGGCTGGAAAGCATTAACCGTGTGTTTACATGTCCATGGTTTAATAGTATTGTTGATATTCTGTCTATCCTTCCAGTCAGGGATTTATTTATTTAGTTTCTATATGCAGTTAAGCACGATGCTATCACGTTAGCTCCGTAGCTAAAGTGTTTCGTTGATGTATTGTCGTGGAGATAAAAGTCACTGTGAATGTCCATTTCGCGTTCTCGACTCTCATTTTCAAGAGGATATAGTATCCGAGGTGGTTTGAAATACAAATCCGTGATCCACAATAGAAAAAGGAGAGAGTGTGGAATCCAATGAGCCAGCTTGTACCTAAGTTACGGTCAGAGCGAAAAAAGATACGTCTTGCACTGCATTCTAGTCCTTCACTCTAACGTTCCTCATCCACAAATCTTTCATCCTCGCTCAAATTAATGGGGTAATCGTCGCTTTCTCGGTCCGAATCGCTCTCGCTGCATTGAAAACAATAGGAAAATGTGAGGAGCCTTTCAACTGACTACATCACGCTACTTCCGGTAGGGGCAAGGCTTTTTTTTTATCAGATACCAAAAGTTGCGATCTTTATCGTCGTTGTTCTCTACTAAATCCTTTCAGCAAAAATATGGCAATATCGCGAAATGATCAAGTATGACACATAGAATGGATCTGCTATCCCCGTTTAAATAAAAACAAATCATTTCAGTAGGCCTTTAAAGTTAAACTTTAAAAGTATCCATGATGGTCACACACACACTAGGTGTGGTGAAATTTTTCTCTGCATTTGACCCATCACCCTTGACCAGCTCCTGGGAGGTGAGGGGAGCAGTGAGCAGCAGCGGTGGCCACGCCCAGGAGTCATTTTGGTGATTTAACCCCCAATTTCAACCCTTGATGCTGAGTGCCAAGCAGGGAGGTAATGGTGAGAACAGATCCAAGGAAGATGACGTAGGCAATATTTACACTGCCGGTTATGATGCCCAATTCGGATTTTGTTAAGTCAGCTATTTTTGTGTAGTGGTTTACATTAGAAAAAAAAATATGGTGGCGGAATGTGTCGGTGAAGTGACAAAACATGATGTCACACATGTTGTAGTGTCTCAGGGCTGACACATTTGTGGCAATTTTAAGGATTTAGTGCAACCGGAGTCAGCATTTTGCTAACCAAATGAATTTGCGTAAAAGATTAAGAAAAATGTGGGCAAGGATTTTGTCTCTCGTTGTGTGCGTGATACTTGCTTGGACGTCTGTTGTGCTAGGAGTAGTCTGAAATTGATGTGACTTCCAAAACCTCTTTTTGCCACTGGCTGTTGTCTGCTCCTTCATTTTTCCGTTTAAGTTTGCGCCTGTCTATTTTGAATTGTGACGTTTGTCGCCTTTCAGTGACAGTGGGGTCAGGTGAACGCGACCCAAGCGTTCAGTTATGATCGCAGTCGAAAGATGCATGGGTCGGACTTGAAAAAATGGCAATTGTCACACTGACATGAAAAAATACAATACCTAACACATATGGGCAAAAATAGCCGAAATTGTCCCGCAGTGTGAATGTAACCAACTATGCATTTCAGACTGAAATGTACTTTTCACTAGCAAAGCTGCGAAACAACTTTCATACGCATGACATGACTGTCTATTAATAAATAAATTACTTAGTTTTCAGCACTAATCTTGGTATATTGGTTCCGGGTCTGACCGTGGTCAATGAGTTTCGGAAAATTATAATTTGAATATTTTCAAAGCTATAACATAAAAAAACTTGTTTATAAGCTTTTAGTTACATTTTTTTTAACATGATGAGAGAATAAAATAACACCCACATATTCACCTTTACATGCGTTAATCCAATAAAGTAATGCTGCATGATTCTGAGCCAATCAGTGGCCACAATAACAGCACACTCTGATTGGTTTGGTCTGATCTGTTGATATTTTTAGTTCATTCACCGACGGTGCCATGTTTCGACTCACTTCGGCACTTGGCATTCACTCCAGCAGCACTGAGAGCAGACTCGACCAAACTACCTCTAGGTAATGTTGCAATTATTAATGCCAACAAAGCAATTGACTCAAAAAACGCTCCAACGCAAGTAAAGTAAGGCTCTACTTTTCTAAAAATACGCAAGCTTGATGGTAATATACATTGGCTTTGCCGTTTACATGCTACTGATTAGCATGAGCAATTTTACATGGCAATTTCAGCAACTCCAAATTTGTTAATGAAAATTACAACAACGTTGTAATCAAACAGCTGGTGCATATTAAGTACAATACTTAAAGTTTTAACACTTTCTCTTGCGCAACAAAAAACAAAACAACACACCATTAACACTACTGCCATCTATTGTCTTAGACCTGCAACTGTAAATGTAACTTAAGGTCATACTTGCAAATGATAATAGAATGATAATGAAACAGGATATAACAACTGGACAGCAGTTATCATAATCAGTTAATTTTTACATGTTGCAAAATTTATTTTATCATCAAAAACAACAACAAATTAACGAAAAATGGTACTGTTGAGTACCGGTATAGATTCCCAAGAACCAGGAATTGGTACCATATTGGTTCAAAGGTAGGGATACAATTTGATAAGATTTTTCCGGTTCCGATTCCACTTTCGATATTGCTTAATGATTCTGTATTTTATCAGTTCTCTTATCGATTCTTATTTGGAAAAAAAGATAACAAGTAGATGGATTAGCATACATTTTGTTTAGTTTAGAGCTAACATGACCTTACAAAGCCAACAGTAAAGTCTTAAAGGCCTACTGAAATTATTTTTTTTTATTTAAACGGGGATAGCAGATCTATTCTATGTGTCATACTTGATCATTTCACGATATTGCCATATTTTTGCTGAAAGGATTTAGTATAGAACAACCACGATAAAGATCGCAACTTTTGGTATCTGACAAAAAAAAGCCTTGCCCCTACCGGAAGGAGCGTGACGTAGTCAGCTGAACATTTCCGCAAAGTTCCCTATTGTTTACAGTGATGGCGGCCAGAAGTGAGAGCGATTCGGACAGAGAAAGCGACGATTTCCCCATTAATTTGAGCGAGGATGAAAGATTCGTGGATGAGGTACGTTAGAGTGCAGTTCAAGACATATCTTTTTTCGCTCTGACCGTAACTTAGGTACAAGGGTTCATTGGATTCCACACTCTCTCCTTTTTCTATTGTGGATCACAGATTTGTATTTTAAACCACCTTGGATACTATATCCTCTTGAAAATGAGAGTCGAGAACGTGAAATGGACATTCACAGTGACTTTTATCTCCACGACAATACATCGGTGAAACACTTTAGCTACGAGCTAACATGATAGCATCGTGCTTTAACTGCATATAGAAACAAAAGAAATAAACCCCTGACTGGAAGGATGGATAGAAAATCAACAATACTATTAAACCATGGACATGTAAATACACGGTTAATGCTTTCCAGGCTGGCGAAGGTTAACAATGCTGTGCTAACGACGCCAATGAAGCTAACTTAGCAACCGGACCTCACAGAGCTATGCTAAAAACAATAGCTCTCCACCTACGCCAGCCAGCCTTCATCTGCTCATCAACACCCGTGCTCACCTGCGTTCCAGCGATCGACGGTGCGACGAAGGACTTCACCCGATCACAGATGCGGTTGGCGGCCCGGAGACGTAGGAAGTCAAGGTGAGGTCATCGGCTAGCGCGTCTGCTCTCCAACAAAGTCCTCCGGTTGTGTTGCTGTAGTTCGCCGCTAATACACCGATCCCACCTACAACTTTCTTCCTTGCAGCCTTCATTGTTCATTAAACACATTGCAAAAGATTCACCAACACAGATGTCCAGAATACTGTGGAATTATGAAATGAAAACAGAGCTTTTTGTATAGGATTCTACGGGGTACCAATACTTCCGTTTAACTGACTACGTCACGCGCATACGTCATCATACCGAGACGTTTCAGCCGGATATTTCCCGGGAAATTTAAAATTGCACTTTATAAGTTAACCCGGCCGTATCGGCATGTGTTGCAATGTTAAGATTTCATCATTGATATATAAACTATCAGACTGCGTGGTCAGTAGTAGTGGGTTTCAGTAGGCCTTTAAGAGACACATAGCATAGAGAAAAAACTTTTGAAAAAACAAACAAAAAAACCCAAAACCATTCTGTAGAATTTAACAAAATAAAACACGTGGAAATTACACAAGAATGTAACATTTTGTAACATTTGTAAAACTTTTAAGAATATGTGTAATCTACGTAGAAAATATACTCTGAAATATACCGTGCAAAGGTTTGTTTAGATTTACGAGTTGAAACTAATATGACATTGGCTCATAACATGCAACATGAGATAGTTCAAACCTTCTTTTGAAATAATGTTGATGTTTATTGCCTACTGCTTACAAAAACTTTGAAAATCCCAGAAAATGTGGTGTTTAAAAAAAAAAGTAAGCCATGATCATCAAAATTATATTAAATAAAGGCTTGACATAATTCACTTTGCATGTAATGAGTTAATATCACATTTTAGTTTCGCATTTGAAGTTGAATTGAATGGATTTTTACACCATATTCAAATTTTATGAGTTTCACCTGTATAATATAATGACCAAGCAAAAATGTGGTTGGAGGAAAACATTGAACATTCACCCACCGAAGGAGGATCTATGTGTCAAATTGTTGCAAGCCTTTGACCACAAACTTAGGCCCTGTCTACATTAAGCCGGATAACTCCTTAAACAAATAACTATTTAGCCTTATTTAGCCACACTAACCCATCATTTAAGGTTCCCCTCCTTGGATATTTTTCTGCACGGGTAAGTGTGCCGCCTATTTCTTGAATCTCCAGCTCTTAGCTCTGTATGGACTCATCGATCGTTTATAAACGGAGTTCGGAGAGGAAGTGACGTCAGAAAGAACGCGCCACAGCCAGCTTCATAACAACCGGTTTCCACTCAGAGGTAACCACTACAAAGATGGAGGCGAATCATCCAGACATACCCGTGTTTCTCCTTCTTCTACATGTACATGCTTGTAGAAATCACACTTGAAAACCTTAAGAGAAGGAAACGCGCGATTGCAGCTATTTGGGATACAACACATCTCCAGACGGCAACATAGCAATGTTGAGCGACGGTTTTGGATAAGGCCTGGAAGAAGGGCAGCCTGGTGGGATATGTTTGTCAACGAGTGTGTTGTGCCCCAGGAATGGCAAGAGAACTTTCGAATGTCCAGGTCAGCTGTGATTCTACTTAGCGAAATACTTTATCCATTTGTCGATGGGGAGACAACTAGAATGCGGGCTCCCATGGAAGTGATAAAAAAAGGTAGGCTGTGCTTTGTATTACTTGGCCGACGAGACTTTTGTATGCTTGTTTTGTACTCCATAACTACTGTGAAGCCATGAAAGAGCCGTTAAACGAAGTCAGTGGTTGCGGCCGTCTGTCAGAAAGTGCATGTTTTGACAAATGTTCACCCTTTTCTGTGCAGCAGTCCAAGGCAGAAGAGTTAGCGTACATAAACCAATGTGAAAAACATGGGGGGAAAAAAATATATTTTCCATTATTTCCCATGGGAAAAATGCTTTGAAGTCTGGACCTGTGCCCCAGAATGGATTGTGTTTGACCATCAAGTTTCCACCGTATTCAGCTATTTTGACCCTAATAAAATTTGGAGGACAATGGAGAAAAAAAGGAAGCGGAAAGTGCAAACCTCAATCTGGAAAGTGAATCAGTGAGAGCAGGCAGAAAGTGGAGGTAGTCAAGAAGGGCCACTAATGGACCGCAGCATCATTACCCAAGAAGAAGGTACCAGAAGCCACTTCCAAAAGGTCATCCTGAGGAGGATGAATAATGGCAGTTATATTCTGTACAAGCAACATTTCTGCTGTCCACTCTTACAGTCGCACACACACACACACACACACACATACAGTTATAACCTAATTCAATGGCCTGTGACACAAAATGGGATTCCGGTGTTTGAGCAGGAGGGGGCTGGATGGCAATAGAGGGACACATGGAGAGGTGAAGGCTTTATAATCACAGATGCCAGATTGGCTGTCAGCTGCGACATAAGTGACTATCTATCACCAGCTTGCCGCACGTGAAGAGGCCTTCTTGTCCATGGCTAGACTTCAGACGGAGCAGAAAAAGCAACCCCCCATCCCCCCACCCACTGTGGCCCACTCCATTGCCCTGCAGGGGATGGGGAGAGACTGCCATGCATACAGACAGACGCCGGCATTCATCATGCATGCATGCACAAGGCAAACACACACAAGATACCCATGACGTCAACACACCGAGGGAAACACACAACTCGGCGATCTCATTTGCATTTCATCCCACACATGCCTCCATTTTCTGACAACATCACAGCCAAAGCCTTGGGCCTCCTCCAAGCTCTTGAGCACACAAACTATATTTTTTTGGAGTTCCAGCCAGCGCACAGCAGTAGTAGCACCGTGGGCTGTTGATTTTTAGAAGATGTGCAAGGATGATTGCATAAAATAAATAGGTCAACCCATCTTTTTGTTGTACTCGTTGTAAAAAGGTTTTTTATGGGTTCATAAAAAAACTAATAAGCACCCGGCAAGTGATTTACCTCTATTTGTTGTATTTGGGTGTGCACAAATAGGAGCTAATGTGCGCAGGCAGCAAAGGCAGATGCTAATCTGTGCAGAGAGTCATTATCTGTGTTTCCTGGGCCATTAGACTAATGCTAAGGGATAACACAGAGAGGTAGATGAGACCCGACGCTAACAGGGGCTAATCATCGGGACCACTTCACACGGCGAGTTCAGCGATGACGTTAAACATCCCTGCGAGGCAGTAACCTCAGGCGCTGCAATTACAGGAGAGTGGAGCATTTTATTATTAATTTTCAATAAACTGTCTCAAATATTTGATCGAGCTGCGGTGAGAGGGATTTGATTTGGCCATTGAACATCTCGCTTTTGTCGCCGTTATTCTGAGTCGCGGCACCGGTGCTCAAATCAAAGAACCATTACGCAATTATTTTTTTCTCCACCGAAACATGAAGCGCTATGAAAATATTTATCTGCAAGACAATCAAGAGGCGAGATCATAGAAAAAACAATGATGGAAAACCAATCTGTACAGGCAATTTGAAAATATATAATATTCTTACTAATGTAAAAACTAATTAAATTACAGTAATGTATCATGGACAAATATACAGAAATATACTAAAATATACCCGAGCAAATTATGCATAAAGTGACGATATTGTCTACTTTGAATTGAAGTCTGTAATTTGCATGACTTCATCAATTTAAGTAAGATAGTATTCTTTCCTGAAAAAATGACAGGTTGTACTCGACTGATTTGATAACCTCGCCATGGACTGAGAGGCTACCATGCAAGAAGGAAGCCCTTGCTCCAGAAGCTCCAGAAGGCTCGTCTAAAGTTTGCTACTGATCACATGGACAAAGATAAGACCTTCTGGAGGAAAGTTCTGTGGTCAGATGAAACAAAAATGTAGCTGTTTGGCCACAATACCCAGCAATATGTTTGGAGGAGAAAAGGTGAGGCCTTTAATCCCAGGAACACCATTTCTACCGTCAAGCATGGTGGTGGTAGTATTATGCTCTGGGCCTGTTTTGCTGCCAATGGAACTGGTTCTTTAAATGGGACAATGAAAAAGGAGGATTACCCCCAAATTCTTCAGGACAACCTAAAATCATCCGCCCGGAGGTTGGGTCTTGGGCGCAGTTGGGTGTTCCAACAGGACAATGACCCCAAACACATGTCAAAAGTGGTAAAGGAATGGCTAAATCAGGCTAGAATTAAGGTTTTAGAATGGCCTTCCCAAAGTCCTGACTTAAACCCCAGTGAGTACGTATGAACAATACTGAAGAAACAAGTCCATGTCAGAAAACCAACAAATTTAGCTGAACTGCACCAATTTTGTCAAGAGGAGTGGTCAAAAATTCAACCCCAAGCTTGCCAGAAGCTTGTGGATGGCTACCCAAAGCGCCTTGTTGCAGTGAAACTTGCCAAGGGACATGTAACCAAATATTAACATTGCTGTATGTATACTTTTGACCCAGCAGATTTGGTCACATTTTCAGTAGACCCATAATAAATTCATAAAAGAACCAAACTTCATAAATGTTGTTTTGTGACCAACAAGTATGTGCTCCAATCACTCTATCACAAAAAAAAAAAAGAGTTGTAGAAATTATTGGAAACTCAAGACAGCCATGACATTATGTTCTTTACAAGTGTATGTAAACTTTTGACCACGACTGTACATACATACATACATACATACATACACATATATTCATACACACACATATATGTATATATATATATATATGCATAAATTACAAAATACAATCATAACACACATTCAAATAGGCTTCTCAGATGTTGAAATAATATTTTTTGATACATTTCAGTGGTGCAAAAATGTATTTCAAATCATTCTACTGAAATAATGACAGAAATTAAATGGAAAATAATTCCACTTGATCCTCTCCTTTTAAGTCTTAATCAACAAACAAATAACTCAAACATAAAATAATATCAGCTACATTAGCAAAAGCATTTTTAACAAAAAAGCTTTCAAAAACATTTCAATGTAATAATAACTATATTACTTCAACACACAAACATATCTATGTATTTAGTTTTTGTCAGTGCCACATGCACGTTAATTTATTGGACCAAAAAAAATAATAATTTAAACCAAGATTTTTTTTTAGCCATTTATTGGAAAAAAAACACACAATTTACAGTGAATATTCCATAGACATGTTAAGACATGTTGATTTGTCATAGCAATTTTCACACCTCCAAATTTGAGGTGAAGACATGATTTGAAAAAAAAAAAAAAAAGATACATTTTGTCTTCTCTAAAAATGGGACAATAAAAACAAGGGTTGTTTTGTATTTGGGTCATACTTAAAAGTGAAAAACCTTGTGACGCTTGTTAAACGGACGCCTTTTAATTATGGACTTTTGGTGTGATATCGTTCATAACAGTTTTGTAGCTTTAGCGACTTTGGCGGCATCATTTTCCTAAACATTTTGGTTGAATTTTGAATCGTACAAACATTTTCCTTAATCATACAGGACCCTCTATGTTCTCATACTAACTTAACACTGACACAGGCTATATACCACCCAACCTTATCCTTGTCCGCACACACAATGCCCCCTCCGTCCGCCGGTGCAACGCGATCTAGTACGCACACGCAAAAAAAAATGTGTGTGTCATACTTACCTCTGACCTGGAAGTGTATTCTTACCCTGTGTGTAAATGTAGCCTATTGTCACATTTCTCTTAACAGTAAACCTTGCTTGCCTCACCATCAGCAGCTGTTAGACTGGCCCTATTGTAGTGAATCACACCTGAGCCATCATACATGAACCATATCTTTAATGGACGTGTGAAAGTAAACAATGTGAAAAATAACATTTTACAACAATCCATCTAGGGATCTAAATATCTGGTCAGGACACCTGTGCTTGTCGGCTGAAATTGGTGGTCGCGCTTGATGGCCGCAACCACTTCATGGCCTCACAATAGTAAAGGAGTACAAAACTAGACGTTCGACATACAGGGCGGACAATAACTGATAGTTTGCTTTGCCAGTCCAAATGCATTTGCTGTTTTCCCTAGTACTCCCTCGTCCACGGAAGCCCGCATTCTCGTTGTCTCTCCTTCAACAAATGGGCAAAGTTTTTCGCTAAGTAGAATCACAGCTGACCTGGACATTTCGAAAGTTCTCTTGCCGTTACCGTGGCACAACACACTCGTTGACAAACATATCCCACCAGGCTGCCGTTCTTCCAGGCCTTATTTAAAACCGTCACTTAACATTGCTATGTTGCCGTCTGAGATGTGTTGTATCTGAAATAGCTGCAATAGCGCGTTTCCTTCTTTTATTCATGTGTGATTTCCACAAACTTCTGTTATGAAGCTGGCTGTGGTGCGTTCTTCCTGACGTCACTTCCTGTCCGAACTCAGTTTGTAAACGATCAATGAGTCCTTCCCAAATAAGACCTGGAGATTCAAGGAATACACGGCGCACTTAAACGATGGTTTAAAGTGGCTAAAACGGGGCTAAGGCTAGATAATTATTTGTTTAAGGAGTTTTCCGGCTTAAAGGCCTACTGAAATTATTTTTTTAAATTTAAACGGTGATAGCAGATCCATTCTATGTGTCATACTTGATCATTTCGCGATATTGCAATATTTTTGCTGAAAGGATTTAGTAGAGAACATCGACGATTAAGTTCGCAACTTTTGGTCGCTGATAAAAAAAAGCTTTGCCTGTACCGGAAGTAGCGTGACGTCACAGGTTGAAAGGCTCCTCACATTTCCCCATTGTTTACACCAGCAGCGAGAGCGATTCGGACCGAGAAAGCGACGATTACCCCATTAATTTGAGCCAGGATGAAAGATTCGTGGATGAGGAACGTGAGAGTGAAGGACTAGAGTGCAGTGCAGAACGTATCTTTTTTCGCTCTGACCGTAACTTAGGTACAAGCTGGCTCATTGGATTCCACACTCTCTCCTTTTTCTATTGTGGATCACAGATTTGTATTTTAAACCACCTCGGATACTCTATCCTCTTGAAAATGAGAGTCGAGAACGCGAAATGGACATTCACAGTGACTTTTATCTCCACGACAATACATCGGTGAAGCACTTTAGCTACGGAGCTAACGTGATAGCATCGGGCTTAACTGCAGATAGAAACAAAAGAAATAAACCCCTGACTGGAAGGATAAAAAGAAAATCAACAATACTATTAAACCATGGACCTGTAACTACACGGTTAATGCTTTCCAGCCTGGCTAAGCTTAACAATGCTGTTGCTAACGACACCATTGAAGCTAACTTAGCTACGTGACCTCACAGAGCTATGCTAAAAACATTAGCGCTCCACCTACGCCAGCCAGCCCTCATCTGCTCATCAACACCCGTGCTCACCTGCGTTCCAGCGATCGACGGAGCGACGAAGGACTTCACCCGATCATAGATGCGGTTGGCGGCTAGCGTCGGATTGCGCGTTTGCTATCCTCAAAGTCCTCCTGGTTGTGTTGCTGCAGACAGCCGCTAATACACCGATCCCACCTACAGCTTTCTTCTTTGCAGTCTACATTGTTCATTAGGGACGGCGTGGCGAAGTTGGTAGAGTGGCCGTTGCTGGTTACTGGGGTTCAATCCCCACCTTCTACCATCCTAGTCACGTCCGTTGTGTCCTTGGGCAAGGCACTTCACCCTTTGCCTCTGATGGCTGTTGGTTAGCGCCTTGCATGGCAGCTCCCGCCATCAGTGTGTGAATGTGTGTGTGAATGGGTAAATGTGGAAATACTGTCAAAGCGCTTTGAGTACCTTGAAGGTAGAAAAGCGCTATACAAGTATAACCCATTTATCATTTATTTATTTATCATTAAACAAATTGCAAAAGATTCACCAACACAGATGTCCAGAATACTGTGGAATTATTCGATGAAAACAGAGCAGTTTGTATGGTGACACATTGGGTCCGAATACTTCCGTTGCCGCCGTGACGTCACGCGCATACGTCATCATACATAGATGTTTTCAAGCGGAAGTTTCCCGGGAAATTTAAAATTGCACTTTATAAGTTAACCCGGCCGCATTGGCATGTGTTGCAATGTTAAGATTTCATCATTGATGTATAAACTATCAGACTGCGTGGTCGGTAGTAGTGGGTTTCAGTAGGCCTTTAATGTAGACAGGGCCTAAGATACATCACATTTTTAGAGTTTTTACCTTTGTGGCACAGAGGATACATCTACTCTGCATATCATCTGATCTAACCAATATTCTGCCTCTTATTCAATCACTTTATGAGAGTAAAGCAGTCAAAAGCACCCCAGCCAGCTTTGGATGGGCATGACACATTACATGTGACCATGTGGACCTCAGAAGATCAAATGCTGAGGAGAGTCCTAACGAGGCAGCTGAACCATCTTTCCTCCTTTAATGAGCTGCTCCCCAATGAGAGTGACACTGAAGCAGTGGGGGGTGTCACACAGGAGCTTATTGAATGCATGCCCCCCCCCACAGAGTCATTGAGGCAACACTGCTCAACATTACAAAGTCACAGGAACTTCTTTACCTAAGGTTAATTCACCACGGTTCCCCCATGAGGAAGAAAATAGAGGAAATTCAGTGTAAGCACAAGAGATGGTGTGGGGACCCCACCTTTAGAGGAACTAAGTAAGTAAGTAAGTACATTTTATTTATAAAGTGCTTTTCACTGATAAAATCACAAAGCGCTGTACAAAACATAGGTGAAGTAAAACATTAATTCAATTAAAACAACAGGGGCAACATCATAAAAAGGATACAAAGTGGATTAAAATTGATAGTTAAAAGGTGAATTAACTAAAAGCTTTACTAAAAAGTGTCAACACAGTCAAGATCACAGAGGGACTGGTGCAAATTGTTCCAGAGTCTGGGAGCTATAGCCTGGTATCCACAGGTTTTAAAACAAGTTTTTGGGATCTTTAGAAGACCCTGGCCTGAAGACCGGAGGCTGCGCCCTGAAGAGTAGGGGCCTAGCAAGTCAATGATGTACTGAGGGGCCCCAGGGCACGGAATGAAACTATGAACGAAATGAAAGTCGAGCATCGGTGGTATGAAAGAGGATCCAAGCAAACAACACTGGAGGAGAAGCTTCAAACCACCGCTAGGATGACAAGATGAGATGACAAAGGACGACGAGACCCTTTCTAATACTTTTAATTTCTAGGTGATAAACCTGAAGATGGGGAACTTGAACTGGATGTAAGTGAGGGTCCCCATAAGGGGGGACTGTCACCTGTTGGCCAACCTGGCTTTCCTAATCTCCATAATAGGCTGACCCCCCCTCAAGTGTTTGAGGATCATTAGGAAGAGACCACTACCACCTATCCCGGTGGAAGGATGTAAAGCAAGATGGAGGGACGGGTGGAGAAGAACGGAGGTCGAGGCCCAGGTTCAATGAGGAGCAAAGAACAAAAAGAACCGTTTTTGGCAAAGGGACTTTAAGAGGTTAGTGAAGAGGGCTTGTGTGAGGATAGATGTGTCAAACAACTGCTATTTAAAGTTGAGTGGGCACAGACAGGAAACAACCTGCTGAGATTATTCATTGATGGTGAGGCAGTGAAGGTGTGGTGGCATTTGGAAAAAGGATGATTCCATAAGAATGGAACACTCAACCTCTATTCCGGTTCGGTGCCGAAACACGGATATTTCAATATGTGTTTACATTTAATAATAATAATAAATACATTCTTTATTCGGATTTAGCAACATTTAATGTAAAAATATGGGAAATGTTCCGGAAATAGTGCAAATAACATCAATTCTGGTCTTCCCATCAGAATTTTTAGCTCATTCATGTGTACTGTCTCATTGTGCATGTTTGTACTTGTCGGTATTAGCATGATTAATTCAACCTGTGAGCATGTATCACATTGAACTGTAGAATCGGCAGGACGCCCTTCTGACATTTTCCACCTGCAGGTCCTTTAGACTATGTCCACACTGCAGAGTCAGATTTTTTTGTCGAATCCGATCTTTAAATATATATATATATATATATATATATATATATATATATATATATATATATATATATATATATATATATATATACATATATATATATATATATATATATATATATATATATATATATATATATATATATATATATATATATATATATATATATATATATATATATATATATATATATATATATGCATATATATATAAATATGCACATATATATATATATATATTTATATACATATGCATATATATACATATGCACATATATACATATATATATATATATACATATGCACATATATATATATATATATATATATATATATATATATATATATATATATATATATATATATATATATATATATATATATATATATATATATATATATATATATATATATATATATATAGACAAAGATAAGACCTTCTACCTGCAGATCCTTTAGATTATGTCCACACTGCAGGGTCAGATTTTTTTGTCGAATCCGATCTTTAAATATATATATATATATATATATATATATATATATATATATATATATATATATATATATATATATATATATATATATATATATATATATATATATATATATATATATATATATATATATATATACACACTACCGTTCAAAAGTTTGGGGTCACATTGAAATGTCCTTATTTTTGAAGGAAAAGCACTGTACTTTTCAATGAAGATAACTTTAAACTAGTCTTAACTTTAAAGAAATACACTCTATACATTGCTAATGTGGTAAATGACTATTCTAGCTGCAAATGTCTGTTTTTTGGTGCAATATCTACATAGGTGTATAGAGGCCCATTTCCAGCAACTATCACTCCAGTGTTCTAATGGTACAATGTGTTTGCTCATTGGCTCAGAAGGCTAATTGATGATTAGAAAACCCTTGTGCAATCATGTTCACACATCTGAAAACAGTTTATCTCGTTACAGAAGCTACAAAACTGACCTTCCTTTGAGCAGATTGAGTTTCTGGAGCATCACATTTGTGGGGTCAATTAAACGCTCAAAATGGCCAGAAAAAGAGAACTTTCATCTGAAACGCGACAGTCTATTCTTGTTCTTAGAAATGAAGGCTATTCCACAAAATTGTTTGGGTGACCCCAAACTTTTGAACGGTAGTGTATATATACATATGTATATATATGTGTATGTATATATATATATCTATATACAGTACCACATTACCGAGCAATGTATCCTAGTTTTTGGTTATCAAATCAATCGAGTACAACCTGTCATTTTTTCAGGAAAGAATACTATCTTACTTAAATTGATGAAGTCATGCAAATTACAGACTTCAATTCAAAGTGGACAATATCGTCACCTTATGCATGAATTAGATTTTTTAATATTTTTCCATGATACATTACTGTAATTTAATTAGTTTTTACATTTGTAAGAATGATGAAATGTTATATATTTTCAAATGGCCTGTACAGATTGGTTTTCCATCATTGTTTTTCTATGATCTCACCTCTTGATTGTTTTGCAGATAAACATTTTCGTAGCGCTTCACATTACAAAAAATGTGACGCAATCTGACCTGCATGCAGACATGACTATATTACGTCACACGTGCTGCAGTGTTTACGGAAAAAAACACAGCTTTAAAAAAATATAGTCGTTCTCAGTCTTGGCGCATTTGTGGAAATTTCAAGGGTTTTGTGCAATTAAAGTCAACATTTTCTGAACTGAATTATTGCACGTAGACGATTAAGAAGGACGAGGGCAAGTATTTTGGCTCTGGCAGTTTGCGTGACATTTTACTTTCACGTCTGCTCCAAAGGGGGTGTCGGCGAGCAGTCTGAGACATGAGTGGTGGAACATTGACGTGAGTTCCTGAAACATTATTTTCAACTGTTTTCTGCTCATTTGTCAACTATTTATTTTGTAACTGTGTATTTTGGCAAAGAATTATGAGCTTTTTGGTGACGTTCTGGTCAAAGGAATGCGACCGGAGCCTGGGACCGTTCACTCTACAGTCGCATTGCATACAAATCCGATTTATATCCACATACAAAAGAACCCTGGGTGCAACATGAAAACCTAGGAATTGCACTGTTCACATTAACATAACAAAATCCAATACAGTCTGCATTTGGGCAAACAAGGCCTTAGTGATCTCTTTTTTGTCCCATTAAAATATATATCTTCAACAATTTTTAATGAAGTTTTCCCTACTTGTTTCTCTGTCATTCTGAACTGGTATTGTTACACATGTGTAATTTGTGCGAGTGTGTTTGGGGGCGTGCCAAGTTGGCCGGGGTTGTCCAGAAAAGAACAAACAACCCTGTTTTGCTTAATTATGGGTTACAGAAAAGCAAGCCCAAATAAGCATCCTCATTTTCAAAATACATTACAAAAGTTGTGAGCAATTTTAGAAAAAAATCTTAACCAAAGTCGCTTATAGAAGGCAGACTTAGTAACCGTCAACAATTGACACACCGCGCGCTGCAGTGCAGAACATTGTGAGTGTAATTCGGATCACCTCAAAGAGCTAATCTCATCGTTATTTAATGAAGGAGATTTACTGAAAGTTAAATGAAAGTCTTATAACATATAATATATATAATATATAACTTTGGAACCATATCCCTCTTTTTTTTGGACAACTCCCTCTTTAATGAGTTTTAAATCTTTTCTTAAATCATATTTTTAGTCCTTTAGTTGTGTGATCTTAGTCTATTTTATATTCTTTTATGTATTTATTTTCTTTTTAGTTTAATGTTGTTTTTTTACGCTTGACTGTCCTTAGTTTTATCCTGCTTTTAAATGTGTGTTTTATCTACTGTGCAGCACTTTGTGAAACTTGTATTGTTTTTTTGAAATGTGCTGTATAAATAAAGTGGATTGGATTGGATAGGTTTTTGAGTCATGTTGCTAACTGACTAACAGACAAACACAGCGATCACATATAATGTAGACAATAGTTAAGGACTTGTTCTCACAAATCTCACCCAAAAGCCCTTCTAGCTTGACACAGTGGTGGGTTTAAAAAAATCTGACGCATGTGTCTCAGCTGAATGTCTATTTGATTAATGACGACAAGGTTTTGCTGCAATACAGCAGTAATAGCAGAAAATGTAGTACAAACAGAGCTCCGTTGTCGACCATTGTTGGTTTTACCAACTGTAGGGTTCGCTCTTGTTCTTCTGGTCATGTCATCGTTCTCAAAAAGTAATGGTTTGCTTGTCCACAACGACAACGACAATACGGCGTTATTTGATTTTCCCACTCTGGAAGCCAGTGTCAAAAAAATATTGGTTCAAGGCACTGGACCCGATGCCATGTTTAGGTGCTAAATGGATGCAGACTCAGCTACCTGCAACAGGTTATTTGCAGTTTTGTATGTACCGGTCCAGGAACCGTTTTTTAAAGCATCGATTTGGTACTAGTATCGGTTAAAATGTTAACCATGTGGACGCTGTTACCATGTGGACAAAATGCCAAAGCAATACTTTACTGTTCTGAACTAAGAACATTGCAACCAATGAGTGCTTTTTTAAAAATGGTAAAACATCTCAACTTTCAAATTCTGACAAAAAGAACTGAATTGAATAATCACCTGTTTCATTACAGCCGGTGTTGTTGTCAAACTGTTGCGGTGCTTTTTGTTGAAAACATTTTTCCTAATATTCGTGTTTTTACAATCTTTCCATGCGTGTGGCTCAGATAGGCGCAGTAGACTACTTCTGCCAGTACTACATGTTAGTTCCACTTTTCAGAAAACATCCAGGACTTGAGCCCAAGTAGCCACACCCCTAACTCTGTACCTGTTGTGGACATGCCCTGAAGGTCCATGCTAGGCCTATTTAACTGTCGGCCTAGGGGCCGAATCCGACCCAGGAATGACACCAGACCGGCCCGTGAGTTCAGCTAAAAAAAAACTTGAAAAAGACCAACATCTTTGCAGCAGATTCCTAAAAACAATAGAACTATGTCATGTTTAAATCTTTGACTAGCTTTTTTGCTTCAGGTCCATTAAAACAGCAGATTGTCATGAATATACAAAATAGGAATAATATCAAAGAGAGAAGTCCGACCCCCTGGTCCCGAACTCACTGGGAATGTGGCCCCCAAAACGATTTAGTTGAATATGCCTGGTTTATTCTTTTGCTTTAGTATTGATTATCATTTTTTATTCACATGTTTTATTTGTTTTTGTACTATCAAATATCGCCTGTGAGGGTGTGAGTCAAAGTAGCACTGACTGCACGACTCAGCATCTAATGCGGTACCCTCTCCTTCGTGAGCAAGAAACAACATATACACATAGATGAGTTCATTCTTGGATCCAAATCGCTCCCCTCTGTGTACAAATCCCTCATCTGTCAGTGCTCATAAAAACAAACAAGCTTGTAGGAAGTGTCACACTACACACTCTACAGAGGCACACAATGGACACACAGTCTGGCCATTCAGGACCTTCATGGTTTGCTTGGGACTATCTCTTGGGAGTGCTTGTTTTTATTGGATGTGGCCCCAAGCTATCGATTCACCCGGCGTCCCAACGCCAGACTCCCTCTGGACCTGACCAAAGGGTCATAGGAGAAAGGTTAAGAGTGACAAGGTCATTGACCCCATCTGGCCTTTTCACGATTGGACTATAACTATCACTATTAGTGATCAGGGAGCACAGCTGACTGAGCAGTAGGTTAAGTCTGCTGGCAAATCATGGCACATATATATATATATATATATATATATATATATATATATATATATATATATATACATATATATACATATATATATACATATATATATATATATATATATATATATATATATATATATATATATATATATATATATATATATATATATACATAAACATTAGGTCAGGAAAAAAACACAAAGGCCATATCATCCCTACGAGCCTGTTTCGTAGGTTTCCCTGTTCGTCAGGGGTTTTTACAAATATATATATATATATATATATATATATATATATATATATATATATATATATATATATATATATATATATATATATATATATATATATATATATATATATATATATATATATATATATAAAACGGCTGTCAATGCATGTGATTAATAAAAAACATTTAGCCTGTTATCATATATAAATCAAAATTAATCACACTATTTGTTATGACCGCGTATAAACCCAGAAGTCGGCGCCTATTGTTTCACGGTGCAAGGATGAGTGACGAGAAGCGGGCAATTTCAATTGAAAACACACTCCTGTGGAACTTTAGATGAAACTACGTTTGTTGGCATTGCAGCGACAACGTTTTCTTAGTTTAAAGTTTAAAATAGTATCTTAAAGCAAAGCACATAAAGGTTTTCCATCGGCATTAAAAAGCATTAAAAGTCATTAATTTAATTTTGCAAAAATTAACGCCTTAATTGGCATTAAAATGCATTGAATTTGATGTCCAGAAGCCTTAAATAGTTTTTTTTTTATACAATTGTAAGATAGTAGTAAGTCAATCAATTGACTGGTAAATGAAATAACTTTGCTGTCATCGACACATTTCTATGTCTGTCTGTGTTTCTTTTCTTCGGCTGCGGCTTTCCAACTGCATACAAGAGCTCATTAAAAGCATTCAAATATCATTGTATGTATATTTAAAGGAAGAGTAAATGCAGTGTAAATACTGCACTATGTAAAGTTGTTAATGGGTGTGTTTACTATCTGTGCTTGTAAATACTTTCAAAATGTGCTCTTAATTCTTACTTACTCTATTTACTGTCACCAAGTTTTAAGCAAACGAATGACTTGCAGTTCATTAAAACGTTTAAAAACGTGCTTTAAGATTACATTCTGACAACAAAATTGCATTTGTGTCTAAATATTAGGGTATTTTGTTAAACAAATTTTAAATATGCAAGCGAGTAATAACCTGTGATTAATAATGATTATTTACAGCTCAAGTGTGATTAATCTGATTCCAAAAAATCACTTGACAGCCCTAATATATATATGTATATAAACACAGTATATATATATATATATATATATATATATATATATATATATATATATATATATATATATATATATATATATATATATATATATATATATATATATATATATATATATATATATATACACATATACACATATACCAGTGACGTGCAGGGGAGGCGGGGCCTCACCTGCCATCATGGAAAGAAAAAAAATGTAAAAAGAAAAAAAAAATTATTAAATTGTTATATGTATCCAGTGATTATACTAAAGTTATTTTCCATTTAACTTCACGAGTTTTAGATTATTTTTATTTTTATTTTCACATTTGCCGTTGAAATACTGAGAAGAGACGGTGCGGTGATCAGCAGCCAGTTGAGGCACGTCACTCAGTTGTGCCTCAACATGGATTGTGCGCAATGACTCGGCTAACTGCTGGCCTGCTGTGCAGTGAGACCGTATTGCTATATGAATTATATCAGCTAACTAAACTATGGCATAGTTTAGTTAGCTGAGGTATATAATGTACAGTGTATTTTGTCAACAACTGTATGTGTGTAACGTATTTTTTGTGCTGAGCATTCATAAATAAAACTGCTGCAAAAGACGTACTGGCTGAGGCTCGCAGTAATCCGGCCTCCTGGTGGTAGAGGGCGGTAGTGATCCCAGAGATCATTCCTCGGCCGCAGAAGAAGTGAGAACAAGCAACAGTTAGCAAGTCAAGTGCAGCGATTGTTTATTTCCTCTCGCCTGAACTTTTATTAAAAACATGGAGGATTACATATGTAAAATAAAACAGTTTTCTAAACTGGACTTTCAATCGAAGCAGGAGGTAATAATTTAAGGTAGACCAACGCCGGAGCTAAAAGGTTTGCTTTTGACTTCGGGACAGAAGACCCGTTCTTTTCAAACGGCGTGGTACACACACAAAGGCTGGCTGTGTGGATGTCCAGCAAGAAAGGTAAGACCATAATAATGTTTTTTTTATTAAATGTGCTTTTTTGTGTGCTACAGTTTGTATGTGTAAAGAATGCTGGTATGAACTTTTAAACATAACCCGTTAACTGCTGCCAATCAGATGGTGAATAAGATACTCTTTAGGGTTCATATGTTTGTAAATCTGACTGTGATGACGTCAGTGCCTCACCAGCCATGGACCTCACCGCACGTCACTAACATATACATATATACACACAGCATATATATATATATATATATATATATATATATATATATATATATATTATATATTTATATATACAGTATATATGTATATATATATACACATATACAATAACATATGTATATAAACACATTCACACGTATACACACACACACACATATATAGACATTTCCACACACATATATAAGTATATATATATATATATATACACATATATATAAATATATACACACATATATATAAATATATACACACATATATATATATATATATATATATATATATATATATATATATATATATATATATATATATATATATATATATATATATATATATATATATATATATATATATATATATATATATATATATATATATATATATACACACTACCGTTCAAAAGTTTGGGGTCACCCAAACAATTTTGTGGAATAGCCTTCATTTCTAAGAACAAGAATAGACTGTCGAGTTTCAGATAAAAGTTCTCTTTTTCTGGCCATTTTGAGCGTTTAATTGACACCACAAATGTGATGCTCCAGAAACTCAATCTGCTCAAAGGAAGGTCAGTTTTGTAGCTTCTGGAACAAGCTAAACTGTTTTCAGATGTGTGAACATGATTGCACAAGGGTTTTCTAATCATCAATTAGCCTTCTGAGCCAATGAGCAAACACATTGTACCATTAGAACACTGGAGTGATAGTTGCTGGAAATGGGCCTCATACACCTATGTAGATATTGCACCAAAAACCAGACATTTGCAGCTAGAATAGTCATTTACCACATTAGCAATGTATAGAGTGTATTTCTTTAAAGTTAAGACTAGGAAAAGCTAACCAAAGAAGCGTGGAGTGTCCGGGTAAGAAGTCATTTAAACTAGAACTAGCCGGCGCCAGGCTGGATAATCCCTGCACACATAGCAATTCTGTTAGAATAAAACACACTTCCTGTCAATGAGAAAGGACGCAAAGAAAAAAAGCTCCGCTTCTGCTACCGGAGTTTTTGTTAAGTCTGAAGATTTTGACCACTGATTTGACCACTGATTTGCGATCACAGCCACAGGAGAGTCACCTGGCATCTTCAATCTGATTTTGGTCAGTTGAGAGGCACTGATACGCTGAAATAAGGCGAGTGGAAGAGCCGTTAGCCTCAAGCCAAAGGCGCCTCCCGCAGTTCAAAGCGGTTGCCTAGCAACCAAAAGTTACGGCGAGTTTACAGCTGTTTTAAAGTGATCCCGACGTCACAGAGTGATATAAGTTGACAGGCTGACACCTCAAATTGATCTCTGAACGGCGCAAGGTACGAAATTGTTGAAAAAACAAGTTAAAAGTGCCGCAAGTCGCTAAAGAAGTAACTGCCCTTAAGACATAAGAGGCGCTGACGTCAGTGACTGCCGCGATGCCAAAAGTTAAAGGATTGACTGGAAAGACCGATTTGAAGCTGGGCACAGGACATGATGGGATTCAAGAAGGGATACGACAAAAAATACTCCAGGAATTTAAAGAAGAAATGATAGAAAAATTGGAAGAATTGATGGATGGATGGAAAGAGGATATGAAAGAAATGAAAGAAGAAATTAAAGAAAGGAAAAAAGAGAACAACTCCAGAAATAAAGAAGCCACTGAAATGAAAATCCTTCAAGAAGACAACAACATGCTGAGGAACATCATAGATGAAATGGATCAGGATAAACGAATGAATGATATCATTGTGACAGGGCACCGAATTAAACCAAGATCCTATGCGAAAGCTGTGAATAATGAAGGTGAACCAGATGAAATGGATATGGTCTCAGCAGAACAGCAAGTGGTCAACTTTCTGCAATCAAAAGAAATTCAAATTGACATTAATACCATCGAAACATGCATCCCACTGAACGGAAGAAACAACAACGCCACTCCAGTCGTGCTCGTGAAACTCGTAAACAGAAAATCTAAAATGGCATTGCTGAGACAGGGAAAGAAGCTGAAGGGAACAAATGTGTACATGAATGAGCATCTCACAAAACGTAATGCTGGAATCGCCAAGAAAGCACGCGACTTGAGAAGGCAGGGAAAAATCCAGGGAACTTGGAGCGCCAACTGTAAAATCTACATCAAGCTGAATGGAAGTTCAGAAGCAAGAGTAATTGTTGTCCATGACATCAAGGACCTGGACAATTTTTAAAGTTTACACAGCTACCACAACAACGATGATAATGGACTCTGACAGAAAACAAGCACCTAAATCCAGCATCGGCACTACTATGTTCCAAGGGACGACTACACAAGAGGACCTAGATTCAGGATTGCATCCACCTACACTTATAGAGATTATTGAAACAACATCAAAGTTTGTTGAACAAGAAAATATGGAACTAAAAAATTTCTGCAACAAAGATCACAAAAACCAGGATTTGGAAAATGATATAGATCCAGATACACATTTTTTCTCCCACATCAGTAATAGTTGTTTTTATTATACAGATGATCAATATAATAGCAACATTGAATGTGATAACAAATTGTCAATTATTCATTTTAATAGTAGAAGCTTGTATGCAAATTACAACAACATTAAGAATTTTTTGGAACACATCAACGAACCCTTCAAAGTGATTGCTGTCACAGAAACATGGATTGATGATAAAAAAGGAATAGATTTTGATCTGGAGGGATATGAACTAAACTACATCAACAGAACCAACAAAAATGGAGGAGGAGTAGCTGTGTACGTGATGAAGAACCTGAACTACAAAGTGGTAAAAAACATGTCATTTGCCATAGATAATATCTTAGAATGTATAACCATTGAAATATGTCAGGAAAAAAGCAAAAACATATTCATCAGTTGTATATATAGATCACCTAAGTCAAGTATAGAAACATTTGAAGAATGGATCAAGGCAACTTACATGGACAATGGTCAAAGAATAATGTTCTTATGTGGTGACTTTAATATTGACTTATTGAACCCCAACAAGCAAAAGTCTATTGATGACTTCATTGATACAATGTACAGCATCAGTCTATATCCTAAAATCACAAAGCCAAGCAGAATCACAGGACAATGTGCCACGCTTATTGATAATATTTTTACCAATGATTTTGATAATAACACTACAAGTGGTCTACTTATAAGCGACGTTAGTGATCATCTGCCAGTTTTTAC